>NC_077230.1:402815579-402966006 GCF_027887165.1 Monodelphis domestica | reverse complement strand
GAAAAAAAGAAGAAAGAAAGAGAAAAGGAGAAAGAAGGGAGGAAGGAAGGAAGGAAGAAGGAAGGAAGGAAGGAAGAAGGAAGGAAGGAAGGAAGGAAGGAAGGAAGGAAGGAAATAAGAAAGGAAGGAAGGAAGGAAGGAAGGAAGGAAGGAAGGAAGGAAGGAAGGAAGGGAGGAAGGAGGAGGAAGGGAGGGAGGGAGGGAGGGAAGGAGGGAAGGAAGGAGGGAAGGAAGGGAGGGAGGGAGGGAGGAATAGACAGTCCTTACAAAGGGTAAGGCATCTGGCCAAGTGCTGGGGATGCAAATACAAAAACCAAATAGTCTCTGCCCTCAAGGAATTTCCATTCTAATAAGGGCAATGAACACATATAGGAGAGTGGTTGGTGTCAGAGAAGTAATGAGGTAGGTCTGGGTCAAGGTGGACATGCATGGAGAACCCACAAGCCTCACTATTTAGAAGTTCAGAGCTCCAGGCAGGAGGAATCATAAGTGGTCAAAAGACAACAGGAATATGTCAGAAAGATGGTCAGCGACCAGGCGTCAAGTCATGGGGAATCATGCCAATCACATCATTCTCTGTCTCACAGACAGGTAAGGAACGTGCTTTGTAAGCCTCAAAGTGCTACAGTGCAGATGCTATTATGGATTGGAAGGCAACTTACATAGCACAGTGGATAGAACATTGGGCCTTGAGTCAGGAAGATCTGAGTTCAAGTTCAGCCCAGACACTTGCTAGCTGCAGAATGCCAGGCAAATCACTTAACCTGTTTGCTTTAATCTACTGGAGGACTTGGTGGCCCAGTGGATAGAGGTGTAGGACCTGGGATCAGGAATATGAGTTCAAATCTTGCCTCAGATACTTACTAATTGTGTGACCCTGGGCCTGTCAATTCACCTTTGTGTCTCAGTTTCCTCATCTGTAAAATGAGCTGGAAAAGAAAATAGTAAACCACTCCAGTATCTCTGCCAAGAAAACTCCAAATGGGATTACAAAGAGCCAGTTATGATTCAACATGGACTAGATGAAGCACTGTGTGGTGCTAATAATTTACATTTATATAGAACTTAAAGGTTACAAAACACTGTCCTCAGAATGATTCTGTAAGGTAGCTTGTCTGAGTACTATTAATCATCATTTTACAGATGAGGAAACTGAGATACAGAGGTGAATTGACTTACCCAGGGTCACACAGCTAGGAAATGTCTGAGGCCACATTTGAACTCAGATCCTCCTGACTCCAGGCCTGGCATCTTATCCACTGTGCTACCTAGCCACCCCTATACCTTTATTTTTACTGTCTCCAAACTGAAATTTAGCATTTCCTTAAATAATTTAAAAAACATTCTCAGAAGGCATCCAAAGGTTTTATCAGACTGACAAAGGGGCCCGTGACATCAGAGCGACTCAACTTTTGGGTGATCATTGATCTCTTTAGCAGATTGAGAAAACCTATGGACAACTTTTCATAATAAAGTTTTTAGATCTATAAAACAAAATACAAGGGCAGCTGGGCAGCTGGGTGGCTCAGCGGATAAAGAGCCCTGGGCAAGTCACTTGCCCCCCATTGCCTAGCCCTTACTGCTCTTCTGTCTTGGAACCAATTCTTAGTATGGATTCTAAGACAGAAGGTAAGAGTTAAAAAAATACATAACATTATGAAATAAATTGAAAGGTAGTGAAAATTAAAATGTCTTCCCCCCCACCCCCCATCCGAGTTTGCAAAACTTTAGATCTGTGGACTCTGAGATACAAAATTGGTTCACAGTCCCTGGAATTTCTCATCAAACATGATAAAATGTGAGAGTTGTTATATACAACTATTTTTTTTCTTTTTCTTTTTTCCTTGTTACACTAAATGAAACTATGGCATCTTTAGAACTCCTGGATTCAGAGGAGCCATTCTAAAGGATAACTGAGTCTAGGAGGTATAGGGGTTCAAAGCCATGTGACAATGGTTTAATTTTAAAAATATTTACTTTCTGTCTTAGTATTAATTCTAAGAAAAAAGAACAGCAAGGGCTAGGCAATGGGGGTTAAGTGACTTATCCAGGGTCACTCAGTTAGGAAGTATCTGAGTCCAGATTTTGAAGATAATTGTTTTATTATGTATAGTTGTATTACATATACTGATTCTATGTTAAGGGGAAACCAGTGTATCTAAAATCTAAAGGAAGGCTCATTAGAGTTGGTGAGAACAGAGATAGAGAGGGGTATATTTGAAAATAACTGTGGGCTTCTGATCAAGATGGCAGCTTAGAGGCAGCAAAAATTCAGACCTCTGTAAACCCTTCCTCATCAAAAACACAGTGCTTAGAGGGGACTGAAAACCAAATTGAACAACAGGACAGAGCTAGAGAACCCTCCTCCTGGATTCAACTCAAAAAGTACACCCCCCAAAAAGGCCGAACTCTAGAACACGGGGTTTAAAAGGCAGAAAGAAAGAAGACCCCAGGACCCCTCCCCCTTGTATAGCACTGAGCCTCCAGTAGAGGTTGGAATCTCTGGGCCAGCAAGGGTGCTAGTCTAGAGGGAGAACGTTACCGGCAAAGCTGTGCCAGGCTCAGGGTGTAGAACATAGGCAGCATAGAGGCAGCTGGAGGAGAAGCACAGAGCAGCCAGCCCAGTCTCAGCTGAAACACTTCATTTTGCTGCCAACCCCCCTCCCCCCTTCTGGAGGTTTTGGCCTAGGGACACAGCCAGCTTTGCAGATCAAGTCCTCTGGTCTAGTTGAATCTCATCAATAAGGGCAGATAAGAAGCCTTCAGAGGCCAGAGAAGCTCAAGCTCCAACATCCCTCCCCCACAGACTCATCTGAGAGCCTCCCTGGCTGAGCTTCAAGGGGCAAAAGCAGCAATAAACTACAGGCAGCAACCTTGACCACAGGGTGAGAAGCCCAGCTCCTTCTCAGCTTCTTCTATCAGCTGCGGAAGATCAGCCTACCTGACCAAATAGCAGAACAGCCCAAACTCATAGATCCAGCACAAAATGAGAGGAGAAAGACTACAGGCAACTACAGAGAGGGAAAAAAGGGGGAAATATGAGTAAACAACAGAAAAAGAAAACAGAAATTACAGTTGACAGCTTCTATTCAGGCAATGAACAAAGAGCAAATGAAACAGAGGAGGATCAAGGAACACCGAGCAAAAACACAGAAATTCCAGTGAATTGGACACAGGCTTTGGAAGAACTCAAATACAATTAAAAAAAAATTAAGAGAGACTGAAGACAACTGGGAAAAGAACTTAAAAAGCAAAATAAGTCATCTGGAAACAGAAAATAGTGTCTTGAGAGCCAAAATTAATCAGCTTGAAAATGAGGCAAAGGAGATGAAAGATGACCTCCAAAGAAAATCAGACCAGAAGGAGAAGGATGACTAAAAAGCCAGGGATGAAATTGTTCTTTAAAAACCAGAATACAACAATTAAAAGCAAGCAACTTCACAAGGCAGCCGGAAACCATAAAACAAAATCAAAAGAATGAAAAAATTGAGGAAAATATGAGACATCTCATACACAAAACAGAAGATTTAGAAAATAGGTCCAGGAAAGACAACTTAAGAAGCATTGGTCTTCCAGATGATCATAACAAAAGAAAAATCCTGGACATCATTCTACAGGAAATTATCCAAGAAAACTGCCCCAACATTCTAGAGCAAGAGGGAAAAGTGAAGTCCACAGATCATCTCCTGTACTTAATCCCCAACTGACAACACCTAGGAATGTTATAGTCAAATTCAAGAACTACCAGACCAAGGAAAAAATATTACAAGCTGCTAAGAAGAAGTCATTCAGATAGCATGGAACTACAGTGAGGATAATACAGGATCTGGCTGCATCTACACTGAAGAACCAAAAGGCATGGAATATGATATTCCAGAAAGCAAGGGAACTAGGTCTACAACCAAGAATCAACTACCCAGCAAAACTGACTATATTCTTGCATGGGAAAGTATGGTCATTTAATATAATAGAAGACTTCCAAGCATTCATAAAGAAAAGATTGGAATTGAACAGAAAATTTGATGCACAAACACAGAACCCAAGAGAATCACCAAAAGGAATAATGAAGTAGAGGAATTCCATGTGAACTGGAAAGACCTCCAGGAATTAATGCAGAGTGAAAGGAGCATAACCAGGAGAACATTGTACACAGAGACTGATACACTGTGGTACAATCAAATGTAATGGACTTCTCCATTAGTGGCAGTGTAGTGATTCTGAATAATTCAGAGGGATTTATGAGAAAGAACACTATCCATATTCAGAGGAAAAACTGTGGGAGCAGAAACACAGAAGAAAAACAACTGCTTGATTACATGGGTTGATGGGGGTATGACTGGGGATGTAGACTCCAAATGATCATCCTAGTGTAAACATCAACAACATGAAAAAAGTTTTTGACCAAAGACACATGTAAAACTCAGTGGAATTGTGAGTCAGTTACAGGAGAGGGCGGGGGGGAGGGGGAGAGGGGAGGGAAACAATATGATTCTTGTAACCAAGGAATTATGTTTTAAATTGACAAATTAAATATAACTTTAAAAAATGAAAATAACTGTGATGTTAAAAAGCCCCAATGAGAAAGAGGAGGAGGAGAGGGGGAAGGAGAAGGAGAAGGGGAAGGAAGAGGAGAAAGGGAAGGAGGAGAAGGAGGGAAAGGAGTAGGAGGGGAAGGAGGAGGAGAGGAGGAGAAGAAGAAGAAGAAGAAGAAGAAGAAGAAGAAGAAGAAGAAGAAGAAGAAGAAGAAGAAGAAGAAGAAGAAGAAGAAGAAGAAGAAGAAGAAGAAGAAGAAGAAGAAGAAGAAGAAGAAGAAGGAGGAGGAGGAGGAGGAGGAGGAGGAGGAGGAGGAGGAGGAGGAGGAGGAGGAGGAGGAGGAGGAGGAGGAGGAGGAGGAGGAGGAGGACTATGATAATGAAGATGATGATGATGATGATGATGATGACCCCTGGAATAAGGAAGTGAAAGATGGGGCAGCAAGGTGGTTCAGTGGATAAAGAACCAGATCTAGAGACAGGAAATCATGTAACCTCCACTACCCACCCAGATCTTACCAGTCTTCTGCCTTAGAACCAATACTTAGTATCAATTCTTTTTTTTTTTTAAATTTTTATTTGGTCATTTCCAAACATTATTCATTGGAAACAAAGATCATTTTCTTTTCTTCCCCCCCCCCCCACCTCTCCCACAGCTGACATGCAATTCCACTGGGTATCACATGTGTTCTTGATTCAAACTCATTTCCATGTTGTTGGTATTTGCATTAGAGTGTTCATTTAGAGTCTCTCCTCAGTCATATCCCCTCCACCCCTGTAGTCAAGCAGTTGCTTTTCATTGGTATTTTTACTCCCACAGTTTATCTTCTGCTTGTGGATAGTGTTTTTTAGATCCCTGCAGATTGTTCAGGGACACTGCATTGCCACTAATGGAGAAGTCCATCACCTTCGATTGTACCACAATGTATCAGTCTCTGTGTACAATGTTTCCTGGTTCTGCTCCTTTCGCTCTGCATCACTTCCTGGAGGTTGTTCCAGTCTCCATGGAATTCCTCCACTTTATTATTCCTTTTAGCACAATAGTATTCCATCACCAACATATACCACAATTTGTTCAGCCATTCTCCAATTGAAGGGCATCTCATCATTTTCCAATTTTTGGCCACCACAAAGAGCTCAGCTTATGAATATTCTTGTACAAGTCTTTTTCCTTATTATCTCTTTGGGGTACAAGTCCAGTAGTGCTATGTCTGGATCAAAGGGCAGACAGTCTTTTATCGCCCTTTGGGCATAGTTCCAAATTGCCCTCCAGAATGGTTGGATTAATTCACAACTCCACCAGCAATGAATTAGTGTCCCTACTTTGCCACATCCCCTCCAGCATTCACTACTTTCCATAGCTGTTATGTTAGCCAATCTGCTAGGTGTGAGGTGGTACCTCAGAGTTGTTTTGTTTTGCATCTCTCTGATTATAAGAGATGTAGAGCACTTTTTCATGTGCTTATTAATAGTTTTGATTTCTTTGGCTGAGAACTGCCTGTTCATGTCCCTTGCCCATTTATCAATTGGAGAATGACTTGGTTTTTTGTACAATTGATTTAGCTCTTTGTAAATTTGAGTAATTAAACCTTTGTCAGAGGTTTTTATGAAGATTGTTTCCCAATTTGTTGCTACCCTTCTGATTTTGGTTACATTGGTTTTGTTTGTACAAAAACTTTTTAATTTGATGTAGTCAAAATTATTTATTTTACATTTTGTGACTCTTTCTAAGTCTTGCTTGGTTTTAAAACCTTTCCCTTCCCAAAGGTCTAACAGGTATACTATTCTGTGTTCACCTAATCTTAGTATCAATTCTAAGAGAAGTTAAGGTTTTGAAAAAATAAAGAAGGGGACACAACATTAGGAACCTGGGAAAAGGTCCTAAGATCAAAGACAGGATCAGAGTTAGAGAGAAGAAAAGGACCTCAACATCCATTTCATTTGTCCCTATCATGTTACCAATAAGGAAAAGGAGACCAAAGAAGATTAGGTGACTTGTCCAAGGTCACAGAGGAAGTGAATGTCAGAGGTAGGACTGGAAACTCTGACTGAATGGACTTATGACTTCTCTCCCACACAGACCACAGATTTGGAACCAGAAGGAACCTCAGAGCTCATCTGATCCACTCCCCTTCTTTTACAGCTAAGATTAGTGACTTGAAGGGAATCAGATACTGGAGGGGCCAGGATTCTAACCCAGGTCCTCTCACCCAACTTCCAATGCTCTTTCCATCATAGTCCTCTGCTTTGCCTTTGATGACCAGGTGCTAAAATAGGAGAAAAGGGATCTGTAGGAATACAAAGGTCTCCCTTGTCAAACTCTTCAGACAGGAAGGCTCTCTAGGCAGGATGCAAGACTTTTATAACTACATTTGCTCCGGCGAGGATGTGTTATTGGGATCACGGAATCATTGAAGTATCATCTTGGCATTTTAGCTTTGAAGAAAAAAAAAAGACTGTCTTTTCTGCTTTGACATCTTCCATTTTGATCCAAGCTGCTCCTTTACATACAGAGCATTTGCTTCAGGGACTGGTGGGAGAGACGCTCTCAGACAGCATTGTCCAGCAAATTATAATTCCAGCTTTACCTTTGCCTCTCTGGGGAGGAGATGGAGACAAAACCCCATTCTCTCTGGCTAATTGCACTATAATTCAGCCTTATGGCTGGGGAGGTCAGGACATACAGCTTCAGCTGGGTTCTGTATCCTGTCTTTGGAGAACTGGAGAATGTCACATGACTCTCCAGTGGGCTGCTGGCGTCGTATTTAATATGAAGTTTTCAGATGCTGCGTTTTCTCTCTCCAAGGGCATCTTTTCTTCTCAGAGACCCCCATGATTGATTTTAAATACATATTTATCGGTTTCCTAATGTAACCAGCCTTTGAAAAGTCTTCTAATGACTCACTGGAACGTGGATTACAGCCTGAATGAGAAAAAAGGACGTCCGTTGCCCACCAAACGATTTAACCAAAATATTGATTTATCTTCCTGAATTGAGGATGAATTTTTAATCCTGTAGACATGCTAGAAGTATAAACATTTCTCCATCGTGTCTAGTGGCTGTCTAGTCATTTCAGTTGTGTCTACCCTTTGGCGCCCCATTTGGGGTTTTCTCGGCAGAGACACTGGAGTGGTTTGCTGCTTCATTCTCCAGCTCATTTGACAGATGAGGCAAATGGTTAAGTGACTCCTTTTTTTTTCCAATTAAAATTTTTTTTCAGATACATTTAAAAATAATTTTTGCCAATCATTTTTTGACATTATAGAAATCAGATTTTTCTTTCTCCATCCCTCCTCTACCTTACCCTCCCCGAGGTGGTGAATAATCTGATATAGGCTATACCTGTATGTACTTTGTTAAATGATTTTCTTCAGATCCCACAGCTAATTAAGAGTCTGAGACTAGATTTGAACTTAGGTCTTTCTGACTTCTGGCCTGCCTGTCTATCTACTGTACCACCATGTCTAATAGGGAACTAATTTCAGATCATAGCATCAAACATTATTGATGAGAGGTCCTGGGTTCAAATCTGATGTCAGATACTTCCTAGCTGTGTGACCCTGGGCAAGTCACGTAACCCCCATTGCCTACTCCTTACAACTCTTCTGTCTTGGAAATGATACTAAGTATTGATTCCAAGATGGAAAGTTTGGGTCTTAAAAAAAAGGATAACTGATTTCTTCCACAAAAGGACTAATATGGAAAAATGTTTCACATGATAGCACATGGGCACGAGGCTAAAAAGGGGTTGACATAAACATATTTTTAAACCCTTTACTTTCTGTCTTGGTATTAATTCTAAGACAGAGGAGTGGCAAGGGCTAGGAAAAGAGGGTTAAGTGACTTGTCCAGGATCACACAACTAGGAAATGCTTGAGTCCAGATTTGAACTCAGGACCTCCTAACTCTAGGCCTGGTGCTCTATCCACTGCACTACTTAGATGTCCCAACATAAACATTTTATTTTATTTTATTGCCCTTGGGAAGCAATTTTAGTTACCTCTATGATTATCTTAACTTGAATAACTAGAAACCCATTTATAATCATGAAACTCAAGATCTTTTATAGAATGTGGACCCAGAATGGACTTTAAGACCTTCCTTAGGTAGTTAAACATTTAAAAAATAATCATCTGACCTGAGTGCACATATATAACCTATATATAATTGCTTACAACTCTTAAAAGGGGGCAAAGGAGGGAGAGGAGGAGAGAATTTCGAACTCAAAGTTTTTAAAAATGAATGTGAAAAATTGTCTTTCTATGTAACTGGGAAAATAGTTTTAAAATTATATGGTCAAAATGAGTTCGAGAATGATAGATTCTTATGATTCTAACACTACTCAAAATAATCTATGTCAATAGAATTTCTTTCATTCTTCAATAACCATGTCTGGCCAAGAAGCCTCCCTGGTTCCTGGTTACTTCTAGGATAAAATGCCAAATATGGATTGTACTTGAAATCATAGATTCAGGGCATCCTTCTAGTACAACCCTTTTCTTCTGGCAGATTAGGGAATGGGAGGCCTCGAGAACCTCATACTTGCCTAAGACCACACAGATGGTAAGGAGCAGACAGGAGCTTTGAACCCAGTTTCCTTTTTTTTTTAATGTGAAAATTTGTATTTAATTAATTAATTTGGAATATTTTCCATGGTTACATGATTCATGTTCTTTCTCTACCCTCCTCCCACTCCCTCCCATAGCCAACATGCAATTCAACTGGGTTTTACATGTGTCATTGATCAAGACCTATTTCCATATTATTAACATTTGCACTAGGATATTCATTTAGTGTCTACATCCCCAATCGTATCCCCATCAACCCATGTGACCAAGCAGTTGTTTTTCTTCTGTGTTTCTGCTCCCACAGTTCTTCCCCTGGATGTGGACAGCATCTTTCTCATCTTTCTCAGAATTGTCCTGGGTCATTGCATTGCTACTGGTAGAAAAGTCCATTACATTTGATTGTGCCATAATGTATCAGTCTCTGTGTACAATGTTTTCCTGGTTCTACTCCTTTCACTCTACATCAATTCCTGGAGGTTGTTCCAGTTCACATGGAATCCCTCCAGTTCATTATTCCTTTGAGCACAATAGTATTCCATCACCAGCATCTAACACAATTTGTTGAACCCAGTTTCTCTGACTACAAATCCAGCCTTTTTCCTGCTCTTCAGTTGTTGTTGACTTGTTTCAGTCACTTCCTAGTACTTCATGACCCCATTTGAGGTTTTCTTGGCAAAAAAACTGAACTGGTTCATCATTTCCCTCTCCAGCTCATTTTATAGAAGAGGAAACTGAATCATACAGGGTTAAGTGACTATTCTATCATCAAACAGCGAAGAAGTATCTGAGGTCAGATTTGCACTCAAGTCTTTGTGACTCCAGGCTCTGCACACTATTCATTGCGCCACCTAGATGCTCCCATGCCTAGTATATAGCTCATGTTTAATAGCTCGTTATTTCACCCAAGTTAAAAACCAGAGAGAAATATGAAAGGCGCATCACACTTGGGGAATTTGGAATCTTATTCTTGCTACTATAACCTTTTGTCTGGATGTGGCTGATAACTGTAATCAGGAAGTCAGGATGGCAGTGGTTTGGGGGTGTGTCTGAGCTTTAGCAATATTAGAAGGCCAACTATTTAAGGGATAAAACAAAATAGTAAAGATTAAGTGCTACAAGCAATAAGGAAGGCTACAAATTATGCAACAAGAAAGCCTCTGAAGAATAGAAAAGGAAAGATGCATGGTAGGTGCAAACTAGAGACTACACAAAAAATGAGGAATTGAAGAAAAGAACCAAGAACTAAGGATACCATTGAAGAATTTCAGAAACCAAGAAAGAGGTGGGCTGGTAACGAGGTGAGAAGGAGGAATAAACAATGGACCACTTGGGTGCTCATCTGGCATCTTAGTGATGTCAAGAGGAAGATGGGAAATTCCTCAGCACACTGGACAGACCTAATGGGACTGGCTTATGGGAGGTCATAGATAAAAGTCACGTGGGATGAATGGGCACAGATGAGTTGTTATCTGTATCATTGAAAGAAATGTTCACATCAGGGAGATTCCAGAACCCGTGGACCATTTCAATATGTCCTCCAGTGTCTTGAACCTGTCAAACTTCTTACTTCAGTCCCTCAGGAAGAGGCGTCTCCTATTTTCTCTACCAATGCATATTGCAGCCCCCCTCCTTTGTGGTCCTAAAAGCTCACCCCACTGTGGTCAGCCTTCAGATGAGTCGCTCTATACTTACCTTGACTGCTCTGCAGATTACAAATGGGCAATCTGCCACAGGCAGTACTGTAACTAGGGCTGTTGAGTAGTACTTTGCTTCAGGGCACTAAAATTTAGAGGTTCCTGACAACATTTCTAGTCCAGTATGGGGTGGGGGGAGAATGGAGTTTAATAGAATAAATTAGTTAAAAGAAGGAGCTAGCATATGATGGTTCTCACTGCTATCCTTCCTCACAATTAAGGTGACCACCTGAGACTGGACCAGGGCAGTGGGCTGCCCAGTCACCTCATCCCATTCCCCCAACTGATTTGAGTTTGTGTTTTACAACATTTTCCCCAGGCACAAACATTGATACTTATGGCGGTGGTCTCTAATAAGAATAATAGTTTATATTTAATTATAATTTAAGATTTGCAAAATGTTTTATATGTTGTTATTCAGTCATTTTGCAATGGGATCCAACTCTTCAGGACCTCATCTAGGGTTTTCTTGGCAAAGATATTGGAGTGGTTTGCCATTTCCTTCTCCAGCTGATTTGACAAATGAGGAAACTGAGGCAAACCAGCTGTGTCTGACTCTTTTGTGACTCCATTTGAGGTTTTCTTGGCACAGATGCTGGAGTAGTTTGCCATTTCCTTCTCCAGTTCATTTTCCAGATGAGGGAAAAATGACTTGTCCAGTGGCACACAGCTACTAAGTATCTGAGGCTAGATTTGAACTTGGGAAGATGACTCTTCCTGACCCCACGCCCAGTGTGCTCTATTCACTGTGCCACCTACTCATGTACCCATGCGCCATCTTTGTGATGTCAAGAGAAAGCTGGGAAAATCCTGGCACATAATGGACAGATCCTGTTGGGAATAAGGACTATTATTATCCTCATTTTAGGGCGAGAGAGGTGAAGCATTGTTTCTGGGTTCTCATGGTTAGTTAAGTGTCTGAAGCAGGATTTGAAGTCGAGTCTTTCTGACTCCGAGTCTAGTGTTTTATTCACTATGCTACTCAGCTGCCTCTCTAGTTCTCTGTAAAACCCTGACAGCTTATGGATGCCAGAGCTTCCCTTCAATCCACTGGTCTGTGAAAGGCACTGGGCTAGGAACTAGGGATACAGAGATGAAAAGACCTCGTCCCTGTCCTTAAGGGAGTTAGGATCTATGTCTCCTACTGGCATTGGCTCTGAGAACCCAGAGTCACCTCTGTACTGAGATGAGCCATGGGAGTAGGTAGCTCTTTATTGGAGTGCCCTATATACAATAGACACTTAATAAACATTTGTTCAAGTAAAAGAATAGTTAGTAGGTAATTAAGGATGAAGAGCCTCTTGGCTATTCTAGCCATGTTATTAAGTTAAAACTAAAATGTTCTGTCAGACAAAAGCCTGCATTCACTTGGGGAAATACAGAGTTGTCACTGGGAACCTTTTTACTTGGGGTAAGGGAGGAGGGGAGAAGGACAGAAAGGAAGAGGATCTCATGTAGACTCCCAAAGGGGAGAAAATATATCCTAAAACAGTGTTGTTGGTGCCCTCTAAATTTCAACATCCTGGTCCAAAGCCCCAGTCACTCTACCTTGGTTGTGCCTCTGGTGAAATGATTGTTAGCATTCAGTGATCACTACTTGACTACTGTTCTAAAATAGAACTTAAAAGAAAAAACAAACACTTTACCTTTGCTCTTAGAATTGATACTAAGTATTGGTGGTTCTAAGGAAGAAGAGTGGTAAGGGCTAGGCAATGGGGTTAAGTGATTTGCCCAGGATCACATACTTAGAAAGTATCTGAGGTCAGATTTGAACCCAGGACCTCCAGACTTGGTACAAACTTGGCTCTCTTTCCACTCAGTCACCTCACCACCCTTTAAAACAGAAATTTTAGGGGCCAGCTGGATGGTTCAGTGGATTGAGAGATGGGAGGTCCTGGGTTCAAATCACTTAACCCCATTGCCTAGCTCTTACCACTCTTCTGCCTTGGAACCAATACACGATATTGATTCCAAGATGGAAGATAAGGATTTTAAAAACAAAAGCAAAAAACAATTTCTATAAAGAGTTGTCCAATTGGGGCAGCCAGGTAGATTAAGAGCCATACCAAGAGATCCTGGGTTAAAATCTGACCTCAGACACTTCCTAGCTATGTGACCCTGGGCAAGTCACTTAACCCCCATTGCCTAGCCCTTACCACTTTTTTTTTTGCCTTAGAATCAATATTGATTCTAAGACAGAAAGAAAGGGTTAAAAAAAAAAGAAGAGAGAATTGTCAGTTCTTTGTTGTGGACTTTAGAAATTGAGAACTTTTAGAAAAAGGAAATGAATCATTTTGTTGGGGAAGAAAGAAACCTGTCTATGATTTATTGAATTTTAGTGTGAGAGCCCAAGAGCTTTGCCCAAAAGGCACAAAGTCTCTGTTAGCAATTCTTCAAGTTACTTCTAAGAATCCTAGGCATGAAGAATTTAAATATGTCATCTGAAATTACCCTGTCAATTCCAGAACTTGATAAAGGACAAGACTTATGACTTCTGGTCCTCCTGACTGTGCTCTTATCTCCGAAGACCTAATCCATCCAGTCACTCATTGCTATGAATCATGTAGAGATTTTGTAAAGATTTAGAATCGTTTTGACAGAATCACAAGAATACTAGATTAGTGGCTGGTGGACCAGCATTTCAGTTCTGTAACTGACTTCTAGCTGGGTGACCTTCGGGATATCCCAGCCTGGAGGGGCCTCAGTTTCTCCATCTGTAAAACAAGGTTGCTGAACTAAAAGATCTCGACTGTCTCTTAAAGCTCCAATATTCTGGGATCCTATAAGACCGAATGGGATTCTGAGAGAGCAGAAAGTTCCAGAACATTTTCTCCCCCAAATTCCTTGAACTCCTACAACATTTTTATGCCGAAACATAATCTGTTAATTTTTAATTTCATAAAGTTAATAAGACAGCTGCAAAGTAAATGCTTTTTGCCAACTGAGTCAGATAAGCTTGAATGCTTCTCTCCTAATCCCCAGCCCACTTCTTATTTTCCTTCCCTTTTCTCTGCCAAGGAGGCCCATTGCGACAGAGCAACGTTGCAACCAAACAACACTGGAACCGAACAACAGAGTAATGATAGCTAACAAGGAACTGTTGTTCCTGATGAGAAAGGAGATTGTAAGAAAGCCCCTAGCTGGAACAGGGAAGGGAATAAGCATTTATTAAGTGCCGACTCTGTTCCAGCCTCGGGGCTAAGCGCTTTATAAATATTACCTCCTTTGGTCCTCTGGAAGCTGGATGCTGATATTATTCCCATTTCATAGCTGAGAAAACTGAGGAAGAGGTGAAATGTTTTGCTTAGGGTCACACAGCTGAGGCTGAATTTGAACATTTCCTGCTTCCAGGTCTGGCTTTTTATCCTCTGTGATTTCTTGTTGCCTGAGCAGTTGGTCCAAATGAAATTAATCCTCAGGTCCTAGAAGAAGTAGGAGATGTCATAGCTGAATCCCTGTCAGTAATATTTAACAATCCTGGAGAAGTGGAGCAGCTAGGTACCATAATGGATAGAGCACCAGGACTTAAGAAAGGAGAATT
Organism: Monodelphis domestica; assembly: GCF_027887165.1. Lineage (NCBI taxonomy): Eukaryota > Metazoa > Chordata > Mammalia > Didelphimorphia > Didelphidae > Monodelphis > Monodelphis domestica. The sequence goes on along the minus strand of NC_077230.1, from coordinate 402,951,670 downwards.
TGAGACACATCCTATCTATATAACCCTGGATAAGTCACTTAACTACAATTGCCTAATCCTTTCTGCTCTAGTGCCTTAGAATAGACACTTGGGAGGCAGCTGAGTGGCTCAGTGCATCCTGGGTTCAAATCTGATCTCAGATACTTCCTAGCTGTGTGACCCTGGGCAAGTCACTTGACCCCTCATTGCCTAACTCTAGACCTTACCACTCTTCAGCCTTAGAACCAACACACAGTACCGATTCTAAGACAGAAGGTAAGGGTTTAAAAAAAAAAAGAACTGATACTTAGTGTTGATTCTAAGATGGAAGATGAGAGTTAAAAAAAGATCAGATACTTGTTGATTCTAAGACAGAAGGTGAGGGTTTAAACCATTGAAAACCATTGAAGAAGAAGAGTTAATGAAATGTGCCTCTTTCCCTTCTTTGGAAAGGGATGGACCTCTGGGCGGAGAATATTGCATATGGCTTCCCAAGAGGTTGTTGTGTTGGTTGGTCTTGAAGAATCCTTTCTTTTCTCTTTCCTTTTAAAAAATCTTTTGTTAACTGAACTGGCTTCCTGGGGAGGGGAGGGAGAGCTGGATACACGGGGAAACAGGAACAATGAAAATATTTAAGCAAAAAGTATTTCTAAAAGGGAGATTGTCAAGAATGGGAGAAAGCCAAGTGTCCTGATTGCCCCCAAAGTTAAGAAAATAGCATCTATAGACCAGAGAGCTTAAAGTCTACTCCTGGAAAACTTCTGTAGTTGATGATGAGCAAATATCAGAAAAGGAAGCAGTGATGACAGAGTCTATATGGTTTAAGGGATTGTTCAGACCTTACTCATCTTATCTCTGTTCATCAATATTTAACTAAGGAATTGGTTGCTATTCAGTCATGTCTGACTCTTTGTGACACCATTTAGGGTTTTCTTGGCAAAGATATTGCAGTGATTTGCCATTTCATTCTCCAGCTCATTTTACAGATGAGGAAACTGAGGTAAACAGGGTTAGAAGTGACTTACCCACTGTCATACAACTAGTAAATGGCTGAGGCTGGATTCGAACTCAGGATTCGAACTTCCTGATTCCCGACCTGGCACTCTTTCTACTGTGCCTCCTAGCTACTCTAACTGATAGATTAGGGAGGCTACAGATATAATTCGTCTACATCTCAGTAAAGTCCACAAATATTGATGAAATGCTTACTGTATTCTACATATTGTGCTATGGTCTGGGGATACAGGGAAAGGCAAAATATAGTCGTTGGGGGTTAGCTAAATGGTCCAGTGGATAGAGAGCTGGGCTCAGAGATGGGAGGTCCTGAATTCAAATGTGACATCAGCTACTTCCTAGCTATGTGATCCTGAACTGTCCAGTCCTTATTCCTCTTCTGCTGTGGAACTGATCCTTAGTACCAAGTTTAAGACCAAAGGTAAAGGTTTTAAAGGATTGCTACTAAGATGGACAGAGGCAGAGAGGAGAGAGACAGAGAGAGACACAGAGATAGAGACATACAGACAGTAAGGGAGAGAGACAAGGAGAGAGAGAGAGAGAGAGAGAGAGAGAGAGAGAGAGAGAGAGAGAGAGAGAGAGAGAGAGAGAGAGAGAGAGAGAGAGAGAGAGAGAGAGAGAGAAGAGAGAGAAAGAAAGAAAGAGAGAGAGAGGGAGGGATGGAAGGAGGGAAAGAGAGAGGGAGGGAGGGAGAGGGGGGAGAGACAGAGAGACAGGAGACTGGGACAGAGAAAAATGGGGGGAGAGGGATGGAGGGGGAGAAAGAGTGACAGAAAGAAAAGGGAGGGAGGGAGAGAAAGAGAGAGAAGGAGAAAGACAGAGAGATAAGGAGAGGGAGAGAGAGACAGACAGAGACACAGAGAAAGTCAGAGAGACAGAGAGACAGAGAGACAGAGAGAGTGCATCTGGGATGTTGTGTACAATTCTCAGGATGATATGGGTCTTTCCCCCCTTCCTGCTAGACTCTCCCATGCTCTCAGGAAACTCGTCAGGCTTTGAGACGGCATGAGCTTTGGTACTCCTGCCTTGCCTGTGCCCTCAGTACCTTCTGCCCCTCTGATTGGAGGGCTGGAAGGCAGAGCTACTAAAGCCCCTATTTACAAAGATTCCAAGACCAGGCTCGCCATCATTTGCCATGGGCTGCACTGCTTGCACGACTCCAGCCTCCGCCATGCTTCCTTGCCAGCTACCTCCTTCCTCCTTCCTTTTCCTCCCCATCTTCAGCTGCCCTTTGTGTGGCGTCATCCTCCATTAGAGCATAAGCCCCTTGAGGCAGGGACTGCCTTTCTTTTTACTATTTGTGTCCCAAACAGTGAACACAGCTCCAGGTACATAGTAGGCACTTAATAAATGTTCACCGATTATTGACTCAAGGTGGCAAAGGTCTAATGGAGAGCACCCAGAGTAGCAGAAGGCTCATGTCAGATAAGCATCCACTTGAGGGACTGGGAGTGTTTATCCTAAGGAAGAGAAGCATGTGGGGTGTGGGGAGGGTAGGTGATAAGTGCTCAAATGTTGAAAGAGCTGTCATGTGGGAGACATGAGAAGGAGAAGAATTAGGCAACTAGATATCCCAAAGGATAGAGCACTGGATTCAGGGTTGGGGGATCTGAGTTCAAATGTGACCTCAGGAAGTCACTTTACCTCTCTCTGCCTCAGTTTCCTCATCTGTCAAAGAAGGATAATAATAATAATAATAATAATAATAGGACTTGCCTCCTAGAACTACTGTGAGAGACTAAGGAGAAGTAAAGTACTGTGTGAACCCCAAAGCCCTCTATAATGCTAGCTTTGGTGATGATGTTCAGGCCAGGAAAACAGAGCTAGGGACAGTGAGTGGAAGTTACAAAGCAGCAAATTTAGCCTCCTGATTTCTCTCTTCTTCAGCCATCATCTCCACTCTTGTTCCAGCATCACCTGGACTCTGGCCCTGGAACCATTCCGTACTCTGATTGGCTGGCATTAACCTTATCTTACCAGGTTCCCAACCTTCACCTCACTTCATGATCATCACCATTTCATGCTATAATGGCTCTCGCCCACCAGCCCTGACTTTAGGGGAGGAGCGCCATCTTCTCCCATTAGAATATAAGCTCTTGGAGGGCAGCCTTAATGACTTGTTTTGTAGCTGGCACATATTAAATGTTTATTAAATGCTTTATATATGATCACACACATATGGATATATATCAGCCAATAGGCATTTATTAAGCGCCTACTATGTGCCAGACACTGTGCTAAGGACTGGGGATACAAAGAAAGGCAAGAAGACAATCCTTGGTCTCAAAGAGTTCACAATCTAATCTTTATTTCTCTATCTGTCTGTCTGCCTGTCTGTCTGTTCATTTGTCTGCCTGCCTCTCTGTCTACTTATTTGTCTATCTATATATCTATCTATCTATCTGCCTGCCTACCTACCTGCCTGTTTGTCTGTCTGCCTCTCTCTCTATTGATATGTTTGCCTCTCTGTCTGTCTGTGCCTGCCTGCTTGTCTGTCTATCTATCTGTCTGTCTGCCTGTCTGTCCTTCTGTCTGTCTGTCTATCTCTCTACATACCCATCATCTAAAGATCTGTGTGGCCATCAGTCCTCCTCCTGAATGTTCGTCTCCTACGATCAATCAGTGACCGATTGAGGGTCCGTAGATGGATGACAAATCGTGCTTCTCAGCCCTCTGGGCAGTGGTGGTCGTCTAGGGCTGCAGAAGGAGGGAGATACTTCCAGACAGAGTCAATGTGTGGATTTGTCTTACTTGACTATAACTGATATTATAAAGGGGCTCTTTGGGGGAAGGTTGGAGGAAAGAGGAGAGTTACTGAGAGAAGAGGACATAGTAAGAGTAATGCCAAAAAAAGAAAAGGAAAAAAGAGAGTGTCAAATTTTCACTTAAAAATACACTGAAGGGGGCAGCTGGGTGGCTCAATGGATGGAGAGCCAGGCCTAGAGATGGGAGGTCCTAGGTTCAAATCTGACCTCAGACACTTCCCAGCTGTGTGACCCTGGGCAAGTCACTTGACCCCCATTGCTCAGCCCTTACCACTCTTCTGCCTTGGAACCAATACACAGTATTGATTCCAAGATGGAAGGTGAGGGTTTAAAAAAAATACACTGAATAAAATAGAAGGAACAATTGACATCAATCAAGATTTCTTTTAAAGCTAGCATAATTATCTCTTAACAGAAATGGCAGGGCAACTAGGTGGCAAAGTAGGGAGAGAGCCAGGCCTAGAGATGAGAAATCCTAGTTCAAATCTGAACTCAGAGACTTCCTAACTGGGTGACCCTGGGCAAGTCACTTAACCCTCATGACCTAGCCCTTACTACTCTTCTGTTTTGGAACCAATACTTGGTATTGATTCTAAGACAGAAGATAAGGGTTTAAAAAAAAAAGAAAAATGAAATGGAATGAAGTGGATATGGAGCTATCCTAGAGTTGGAAGGTCTTGGGCTCAAATTTGGTCTTAGGTACTTCCTGGCTGTGTGACCCTGGGCAAGTCACTTAACCCCAGTTGCCTAGCCCTTTACTGCTTTTCTGCCTTGGAACCAATTCTAAGACAGAAGGCAAGGTGATTTAAAAAAATTTTAAAGGGTAATGCCAAAAGGAAGAAGAGAAAGAAAAGAACATTACAATTTTATTGAAAAACATATTGAAAAAAGTAATCTAGAAAAAACATTATGAATAAAATAGAAGGAATGATAGCTAACAATAAAGATTTTTAAAGATATCAATCATTTTCTTTTTCTTTCTTAAACCTTTACCTTGGGCGGTAGAGCCACCGAAGTGCCCCCAATAATTGTCTTTGAAAAGAAAAGCAACAAATAATATATTTAATGTATGATCTAAATACACAGGATAAATAATGAAAATCACAGCCTCTCCGTGTGCTTCGGGAGCCCTGTTCATCTAGCAGAAGGCACACGGACTCCAAGGCAGTTCAGCTGGCACCGACTGGGGAGACTGCCATGTTTTCCTGTGCAGTGGCTTTGATTTACAAGAGAAGCTCACCTGCCCATGCCTGGGAGCATTGGGCATCCCAAAGGGGGGCAGGGTGGGGAGCGAGCAGTTCATTTTGGGGAGGAAATCCACCTCTCTCAGCCGGGGAGAGCAGGGGACACTGGGAAGGAAGAGGTTAAAGTCGGGTGCTGAGGGAGGGTGACAGGACCTCCTGCCTGCCTTCTAATTAGCAGATCTGGTCTTTCAGGTTGGGTCGGACCTGGGGGATGGCTGCTCCTTTGTTCCTCGCACAGAAAGAGAAGCCTTGAAATCCGCCTGCTCTTTCTCACAGACAGGCCCGGGGTGGCACGTGAACCCTTAACGCTGGAAACGGAGGCGCAGAGCCTTCCAGCAGACTTCACCCTGTGAGGCCGAGACAACAGGACTCCTGTTTTCCTGAGGAGATTATTTCTAATTACAGGCACGAGAAGTGAAGGGCCGGCCAGTGCGGGCGCCCGGAGGAGCCTCAGGAATGGGAAGCTCAAGGGTGGTGATGCGTCGGGAAATGGGTTCCATGATTCCATTCGCCAAGCGCAGCGCCTGCTGCACAAATGAGGGTTATTCATTCATTCAGGTGTCTATTATGTGCTCGTGACTGGGCCCGGCCTTGGGCATAGGCATAGGGGGCCCGGCCTGGGCATGTACCGTGGCGTTGTTAGAGGGAACTCCCTGGGCAGGAAACTCCCTTTCCCAACGCACGCCCGACCCCTTCTCTGCAAACTGGGTTCCAGAGACAGCACTTGGGACGGGCAACTCCTTGAGGGCAGGGGCTCTCTTCGCACGCGTTTCTCTGATCCCCGGCCTTGGCACGACCAATGCCTCGACTTCTAGTCGGGGCTTATCGAATGTTAATTGACTGACAAAAATGAGAGTCCTTCCCGTCCACAGTCTTACATGCTACTCCTGGGGAAAGGCAAAATGGACACAGATGCACGCATGCAAATGGGGGTTTGGGTTGGGAGACGGGAAAGAGGGAGTTAGAGAGACAGGGAAACCCTGGTGGAGGAAGAAGGTGGCATTCGGGCTGAGCCTGGCAGGGAGCTAGGGATTCCCTAGTGGCACGGTTGAAGAGGGAGAGCTTTGAAAAAGCCACGGGGTAGGAGACGAGGAGGTGGCCAAAGGCGTGGGGGCAGGAGATAGAAAGTCACGTGTTGGCTGGTGTGGCTTGGGAGGTGGAGTTTGTGAATAGGAATGATGAGGTGATCAGCCTACACAGTTCCACTCAGGTCCATTTGCTGGATCAGGGAGTTAGTCGACTAGCATTCATTCATTCATTCATTCATTCATTCATTCATTCATTCTTTCACCTCTTTATAAGCCCTTAGTAAAATAGAAGGGCAGAAGCTAGTCAAATGGGGTTAAGTGACTTGCTGAGGGTCATACAACTAGGAAATGTCTGAGGCCAGATTTGAACCCCAGTCCTCCCAATTCCAGGTCTGGCTCTACCTAGATGTCCCCTCAACCAGCATTCAGCTCTCTCTCTCTCTCTCTCTCTCTCTCTCTCTCTCTCTCTCTCTGTTTATTTAATTATTCATCCATCCATTTAGTTGTTTGTGTAATTATTCATTCATTCATTTGTTTATCCATTCATTTATTCATCCATTCACTTAGTTGTTTATTTATTCATCCATTTATTTGTTTATCCATTCATTTGTTTGCCCGTTATTTATTTATTTATTTATTCATTCATTCATTCATTTATTTAGCTATTTATCCATTTACCTATTTATCTATTTGTTTCTTCACTTATCTATTTCTTCATTTATTTATTCATTCATTCATTCATTCATTTAGCTATTTATCCATTTACCTATTTATCTATTTGTTTCTTCACTTATCTATTTCTTCATTTATTTATTCATTCATTTTAAATTTATTTATTATTTTAAACCATTACCTTCCATCTTAGAATCATGGCAGGTCTGGCTCTACCTAGCTGCCCCCTCAACCAGCATTCATTCATTCATTCATTCATTCATTTATTATTTTAAACCATTAATTTCCATCTTAGAATCAACACTATGTACTGGTTCTAAGGCAGAAGAACACTAAGGGCTAAACAATGGGGGTTAAGTGACTTGCATCTAAGGAGTGTGAGTCCCCCAAAATTATAGGGGTCAAGTGACTTGCCCAGGGTCACACAGCTAGGAAGTGTCTGAGGTCAAATTTGAACCCAGGATTCCTGCCTCAAGGCCTGGCTCTCACTCCACTGAATTACCCAGTTGCCCCCCATTTTTTTTTTAAAAGAGAAAGTGGTAGGGAAAGTCAGTCAAAAGCATTTATTAAGCATCTGCTGTGTGCCAGACATCGTGTTTATCACTAGGGGTATGAAGAGAGGCAAAAACGGTTCTTGTTCTTTTTTACTTTTCTTTTTTAAATACAATTTTATTTTAGAAAATATTTTTCCATGGTTACATGATTCATGTTCTCTCTCTTCCCACTTCCCTCCCCCCTCCAAGAGCTGACATGCAATTCAATTGGGCTTTGTATGTATTATCTCTCAAATCCGTTCTTGTTCTAGAGGAGATGAAATTCTAATGGGAGAAACAAGATCAAACTAGGTCCATATGAGATATGAGTGGAAGTTATATAAATGTAAGAACAGGTATGTGGTACAATGGATTGAGTGTCCCATGCCTGAAGTCAGGAAAATTCCTCTTCCTGAGTTCAAATCCAGCCTCAGACACTTACTAGCTATGTGATTCTGGGAAAGTCACTTTGCCCTGTTTGCCTCAGTTTCCTCTGGCTCAGTTTCCTTATCTGTAAAGTGAACCAGAGAAGAAAATGGCAAACCACCCCAGTATCTTAACTGCATAACCCTGGGCAAGTCACAAACTCTGTTTGCCTCAGTTTCCTGATCTGTAAAATGAGCTGGAGAAAAAAATGACAAATGACTCCAGTATCTCTGCTAAGAAAATTCCAATGGGATTACAAATGGTCAGACATGACTGAAAATGAGAGAGGAACCAAGGAATATGAAGCCTGGGGATGGATGGTGGGAGGACTGGGAGAGATCTGGGGAATGTAGGATTTGAGTTTGCTCTTGAAAAAAGCCATAGAAACACAGTAACAGCAATAAATTATGATGATCCACTGCCATCAACTTGACTATTATCAGCAATGCAAGGATCCAGAACATCTCCAAAGGACACATGATGAAAGAGGCTCTGCATCACCATAGAAGGAACTGATGGAGTCTGAAGGCAGATGGAAGCATGCCATTCTTTATTTTATTTCCTCCGTGAATTTTTCTCTAGTATAAGCAATGTGTGTCTTTTACACCATGATGAGCATAGAAATATGTATTGTATGCTAACACATTGTATAAATGGAGATTTTGAGCCTTTGGACTTCATCCCCCAGAAGTCCCTTAGTATTTCCCAGAATTCCCTTTTCCTGCATCCCCACATTTTGCATGATTGTATTTAAGTGACTGAAACTCCTCCTTCTCTGTCTGTCTGTCTGTCTCTCTCTTTCTCTCCCTCTCTCTCATCTCTCTCTCTCTCTGTCTCTGTCTCTGTCTCTGTCTCTTTGTCTGTCTCCCTCCCTCCCTCTCCCTCTCTCTCTCTCTCTCTCTCTCTCTCTCTCTCTCTCTCTCTCTCTCTCTCTCTCTCTCTCTCTCTCTCTCTCTCTCTTTTTTTCTCTCTCTCTCTCTCTTTTTCTCTCTCTCTCTGTCTCTGTCTCTGTCTCTCTCTCGGGCCTGCCACCAGGCTGAAGTCAGGTAGTTCTTGTGCTTTAGTTATTATTAATAAAACTTTATAAAATATAATATTTACTTATTGATTACTAATTAAAAAACCCACAAATGTACCCCTTGCATCATACTACCTGCCATCTTGAGGAAGGAGGAGAGTGAAAGGGAGGGAGAGAACATGGAAATTAGAAAATGATTATTAAAAACTGTAGCAGAGGTAGGTAGGTTGCTCTGTGGATAACACCAGGGCTTGAGATCAGTCCCGGGTTCAAATGTGACCTCAGACATTGCCTAGCTATATGACCCTGGACAAGTCACTTAACCCCAGTTACCTAATTCTGCCTTGCCAAGGATATATAGTTTTGATTCTAAGATGGAAGGCAAGGGTTTTAGAAAACATTGTATCAACGTGTAATCTGGAAAAAAATTTTTTTTAAAGAAAAAAAGAAAGTCGGGAAATCAAGAGGCAGGAGTGAGGAGGGAAGATAGTCCAGACATGGGGGACAGCCAGTACAAACGCAGAGCAGTGAGAAATGGAGGGTTCTCAAGGGATATAATAACTGCTAATCTAATGAGTTGCAATAGAATATTAAGGGGAAATAGTCCTGGGGCAACTAGGTGGTTCAGTGGAGAGAGAGTCAGGCCTAGAGACTGGAGGTCCTAGGTTTGAATCTGGCCTCAGATACTTCCTAGCTGTGTGATCCTGGGAAAGTCACTTAACTTCCCTTGGCTAATCCTTACTGCTCTTGGAATCAAACTTAGTATTGGTTCTAAAAAGAAGGTAAAGGTTTTTAAAAGAAAACAGATGGTCCTGGTGGGTGAGATTTTGCCTTATTTTGTCAGAGATCTAGGTCTTTTTATTTATTTATATTGTTTTTTAAAAAAATACCCTTACCTTGCATCTTAGAATCAATACTGTGTATTGGTTCCACAGCAGAAGAGTGGTAAGGGCTAGGCAATGGGGGTCAAGTGACTTGCCCAGGGTCACAAAGCTAGAAAGTATCTGAGGTCAGATTTGAACCTAGGACCTCCTGTCTCTAGACCTGGCTCTCAATCCACTGAGTTACCCAGCTGTCCCCTCTTTCCCCTTTTAGCTCTTTCTTTTGCTGCATCTTCCCCTACTGGAATATAAGCTCTTTGAGAGGCCCAGACCATGTCACCTATGTTTGTCGCCCCACAGCTTAGCATTAGGCACATTATCACTGGTCAGTTGGTCTTCAGTTGTGTCCAGCTCTTCATGGGAGAAGTCAAGCACAATAAATGCAGCGGGGAACAAGGTAACGAATCAGTCAGAGCTTAAAGAAAACTTAATACAGGGGAAAGCTTGCTGGATTTGGGGTCTGAGATCTTGGGTTCAAATTCTGGCTGAGCTACTCAAACATGTGAGACCTCAGCCATTATGTTTCTCTGGGTCCTTAGTTTCCTCATCTGTAAAATGTGGGAGTTATGTTAGTTCGATCAACAAACATTTATGATGTTCTAGGAAGTTGGTGATGTAGTGGGGAGAGTCTCTCCCCCCACCGCACCCCCTTTCCCAGCTCTTCATCTCTGAGTCTGTGGCACACGGCTGGCATTTGGCATTTTAACTTGGTCTTGGAAATCCCATATGGTCATTATTCCATTTGAGTCAACGAGCATTCTGGTCAACTCACTAGTTCAATGGGTTTGAATTTATTTTCTTCACACACTCACGCACATACACATACACATACGACTATTGATACTTGCTAAATAAACTCCCCTATCGACAAGGAAAAACATCTTTTAAACATTCTGTTTTAGGGAATTTCCTATCTATTTGCAAGGTGGCTATGTGGTGGAGTAGATAGAACGCCAAGTCTGGATCCAGAAAGACCCGAGTTCAAATCCAGCCTCAGACATTTGCCAGCTGGGTGAGCTAATAAATGGTAAGGGAATACCAATACTTACCCTTGGCAAGTCACTTCTGCCTGCCTCAGTTTTCTTATCTGTCAAACGATTTGGAGTAAGAAATGGTGAACCACTCTCCAGGATTTTTACCAAGACAACTCCAAATTGGGTCACGAAGAGTCAGGCACAATTGAAAACAAGGGAACATTTTCTTACGTTGCCTCAAAGCTACCCTTTCAGAGAAAACTCAACAATTGGCCGTTCTCTGCTGGGACATTACAAAATTCGACTTCTTGACTCAATAATAACTCAGGTTCAATAATGAAGGCTTTACAGCCTAATTATCAGGGAAGCGCTTATAAAGAAGGAACTGTATTTCTTAAGTCAATCTCAGAGAATGTTATTTTCAAGAAATGAAAAACAAGCATTACGTTTTGACGAGGATTTGTGACTCATTTAGAGAAATTTATGGTCCGGTGACACCTTATTTCTACTACTTCATAGAGACAGGATGAGTGACTGGCCCTGTGATTTCATTGGTAATAGGAGCCACCAGATGAGGAAACTTCCTCTACTGAGCACATTCTTTACAACTTAAGAGTCCAGAGTTTTGAGCGAGTCCCTCGGTCACTACATGTCAGTTGGCGTTGGTTAGTCACTTTCCAGTTGTTCAATCATTTCAGTCACGTCCCACACTTTGTGAGGCCATTTAGGGGTGGCTTTGGTTTTTGTCAAAGATCCTGGAGTGGTTTGCATTTCCTTTTCCAGTTCATTTGACAGATGAGGAAACTGAGGCAAACAGAGTGAAGTGACTTGCCCAGAATCTTGCGGCTAGTAAGTGTCTGAGGTTAGTAAATGTCGAGGCTAGATTTGACCTTAAGAAGATGAGTCTCACCCAGCTAGGTGGCATAATGTAAAATGGAGATTTGAGCCCTAGACTTCAATCCCCAGAAGTCCTTGGTATTTCCCAAAATTCCCTATAATCTCACCTGAGTCTCCAATTGGACGAGATCACAATGAGTATTTAAACTGGCTGTAACGCCTACCTCAGCCGGCCTCTTCCTCTACTTGGTCACTGCAAGATGTAGTAAGTAAGCTGTGAATGGGATAAATCAGCCCTAGGCATATGGTTTTCTTATTTTGTATTTCTTTATTCCTTGATTTCTAATAATCTTTAATAAAACTCTCAAAATATAATATTTCTAGGGGGCAGCTGGGTAGCTCAGTGGATGGAGATCTAGACCTAGAGATGGGAGGTCCAGGGTTCAAATTTGACCTCAGACACTTTCCAGTTGTGTGACCCTGGACAAGGCACTTGATCCCCATTGTCTAGCCCTTACCACTCTTCTGCCTTGGAGCCAATACACAGTATTGACTCCAAGACAGAAGGTAAGGGTTTAAAAAAATAAAAAATATATAATATTTCTATATTATAGAATTATATATATTTCTATTATTATATTATATATAATTATACATATATTATATATATTTCTATGTATGTAGAAATAAAATTTCTATTACTAGAGTCTAATTTAATTTTTACAGTAGGATGTGTCAGAGGTGGGACCTAAGCCCAGTTCTTCCCACTATGCCAACAGATCTGAGTTGTGATCTTGGAAGCCAGGAAGTGTCTGTAGTGAGATTTGAATCCAGGACCTTCCAGCTCCAGGCTTAGCTCTCTATTCACAAAGCCACCTTGCTGCCCTAGGGCTGTCTGTTTCCCTTAACATTCCTCTATTATAATTCATTACACGGTCTGAGATGTAGCAGAGGGCTTCATGGGAATCATCAACCTGACATCACTGCTGTCCACTTTGGGTGAATCATGTGGGGATAAATGATACCACCAGAAAAATCTGAGCCTTGCTAAGGATGACGGCGGAGTCCTTGGTTAAAAAGTGATGACCGTGGGAGCCCAGATGGTATTTTCATCTGTGGTGCTAATTTGGGATGGGGAATTCAGAACAGAAAGACTAATCTGAGAAGCAAATAGCTGGCGAAGAAGGTGATGTCTGAGGATGAGCTCTGGGTCTCTAGACCATGGCTTCAAGCATGGGAATATTTTTGTTCTTGGTAAGATAGGAAGTTCCCCAAATGAGAACTGGTAAGGTCAGATTTGGAGATTGAAAGGGAAAAAGGAAAGAAGAAAATTATTCACGTTGATCTAACAAGCCACCCAGAAGAAAGACGGGAAGAAGAAAGGCCCCTTCATTCATGGGAGAAAAAAGCCAAGAAGATCACGAGCAGTAAGCCCAGTTGTCTCAGATCTCTCCATATCAATGCCTACAATGACATGAACAAGATATCAGAAAATTTTACCTCTCAGGTATCTCCGGGACATGATAGGATGAGATTTGCAAACTGGAATTTGACTCCTGAAGCCAAATCCAAAAAGATAAGAATGAATAAGAGAGGGTGGGGTGGGCAAATCAGGAATAATTGAACTCAACAAGCCAGCCTTCAATAGCCTCCCAATATTCATTAAGCAGGAGCAAACTGTCTATCTGCTAAGAATTGGCCAGGAAACCACAAGACAGTGAGGCAGAAACGAGCTTTACCAAAGCCTCTTGCTCTTTTTTTTTGTATCACGGACTGCTATGGCCACTTGGCAAAGCCTCTTGACCCCTACTCAGAAGACTGTTTTTTAAGTGCATAAAATAAAATACCTAGAATTCACAAGGAAACCAATTATGCTGAAAAAAAGTTATCGAAATATTTTAAAAACAAAATTCACAAATACCAGTTAAGAATCCTTGCTTTACAATACTGTCACTAGATATATACCTAGTAGATCCTTCACTAAAAGAGATAAAAGAAAAAAGGAAAAATAGCCATGTGTATAAAAAATATTTAGAGTAGGGGACAACTAGGTGGCTCAGTGGATTGAGAGCCAGCCCCAGAGATGAGAGGTCCTGGGTTCAAATGTGACCTGAGACACTTCCCAGCTGTGTGACCCTGGGCAAGTCACTTGACCCCCATTGCCTAGCCCTTAGTACTCTTCTGCCTTAGAGCCAATACATAGTATTGATTCCAAGATGGAAAGTAAGGGGTTAAAAATACATAGAGCAGCTCTTTTTGTGGTAGGAAAGGAAACTGAGATGATGTCAGCAATTGGGGAATGGCTGAACAAGTTTGCCATGACTGTGATAGAGTACTATTGTGTATAAGAAATGATGAGCAAGATGGTTTCAGAAAAGCTTGGAAAGAATTATATGAACTGAAACAAAAATGAAGTGAGCAGAACCAGGAGAACATAGTACATAGTAACGGCAATATTGTAACAATGATCAGCTGTTCAATTCAATGATCCGCAACAATTCAAAAGGACACATGATGAAAAAATGCCATCCATCTGCACAGAAAACTGATGAGCTTCAAATGCAGACTGAAGCATATTTTTTCTTGCTTTTTTTTTTTTTGCAACATGGCCAATATGAAATGTGTTCTCCGTGACTTTGCATGTATAATGGCTATCATAATATTTGCCTTCTCAGTGGGTGGGGGAAGGACTGGAGGGAAGAAAACTTGGAACCGAAAAAAATTTGTAAATGAATGTTTAAAAAGTTGAAAAAACCCTTCCTTTAGGCCATCATTTTAGTACACATAGCATAATAAATTCAAAATGGATTTATGACCTGAATACTAAAGATTATACTCACATTTCTTGCTTTCTCAATGAGTTGGGGAGGAATGTAGAGAACTTAGAAATGAAAATGAAAACAGAATTAAATTAATTTTTTAAATTGCCATAAAACAACGAAAAACTAACATTTTTGTGCCTTGGTAACATCCAACTCTTTAGGACTCTTGAAGTCAAAGATACTTTGCTGTTCCCTTCTCTAGCTCATTTTACATATAGGGAAACTGAGGCAAGTAGGTTTAAAGGACAAAAAAAATCACACTGCTGGGAAGAGTTTGAGGCCAGATCTGAACTCACGAAAATGAGTCTTCCTAATTCCAGGCCCTGCACTTGGTCCACTGTGCCACCTAACATTTATCTAGCAATGACTATGTGCTAGACGGGAGGTCATATGCCATTTGCAGTTACGGTTAAAGGATAAACCAAACAAGGGATAGAAATGATTATAAAAGGGATAATTTCAGTGCAGATAATTTCAGTGATATGAAATGATAAAACTTAAGCATGAACAAAAGTAATGCAACTCAGATAAGAAGGAAAGTGGTCAACTGTGGGAAAATCCTCCTATCAAATGTCTCTGATAAGAACCAGATAATATCCAAGATATATAAATCATTAAGAGGACTCTAGATGACCAAAACCATGCCTGAATAGATAAGTGGGTCACAGGATATGAACAGTTCTCAAAAGAATTGAAAACTAGTTATAACCATGTGAAAGAATTCTCCAAGTGACTAATAATCAGAGATGTTAACTGCCCCACCAAATAGGGCAATGACTAAGTAAATTGTGGTACATGAATACAATGAGGCAGTGAGGGAGCTCAGTGAATAAAGTGTGGGCAAAGAGTGAGGAAGATCTGAATTCAAATTGAGCCTTGATACTTACTAGCTAGGTGACCCTGAGCAAGTCACTTAATTAACCCTTTTTGCCTCAGTTTTCTCATCTGTAAAATGGAGACCATAATAGCACCTACCTCCCAGGGTTGTTATAAAGATCAAATGAGATCATAATTGTAAGGAGCTAGGCACAGTGCCTGGCACATAGCACGTGCTTAAAAAAAGGTTAGCTGTTATTATTATTAACAGAATATTCCTGTGCTGTAAGAAATGATAACTATAAGAACCATCCACACATACTAAGTGAAATCAGCAAAACAAGGAAAATCATTTAAACAATTGGTCCCAGAGAAGAGATATAAATGGACACTTTCGTAGAAGTGGTGGATTATGGATGCGGGATGTCCTTTTCACTTTCTCTTTCCCCTTGTTCTCCATTATAAGAAGGGGTTCCACTAATTGGTGTTTAAGGTCTCCTTCCAGCTCTGGACCTAGGATCTTGTGAATGTAGGTTCTATATGGTTGGGATTAAAATAAAAGGTAGTGGGATGTTGTTCTTGTTGTTTTAAAGGATCCTTACTTAGTAACAACTCTAAGCCAGAAATGCAAGGACTAGGCAGATGGGGTTAAGTGACTTTCCCAGGGTCACACAGTTAGGAAGTGTCTGAGATCACATTTGAATCCAGGTCCTCCTAACTCCAGGCTTGGTGCTGTTCTCTGAAACATCTGGCTTCCCGGTAAGGGACTGTTTCAATAAACACAAGAGATACAAGTGATTGGCTCTTCTAAAGCCAGGAAATAGAAAATGCTACTGAGAAAATAAAAGAGTAATTTCCTGATCCCAAAGCTGGATGACTAGCAACAATTCCCAGGATTCTTTACCCCCAGGCATACTGTTTGATGCAACTAAAGACCACTCATTCCTCCCTCTCTTATTTCACAGACAGAGCTAAAAAGGACTCCAGATGCTGATTATCTTTCTAGCAATTCTATTTTCAAAAATATTAAAATATACTTTTATTCCAGACTAAAAAAAATAAATAAATGAAAAGGACTTCAGAGGTGCTCTAGTGTACAACCTCCTCATTTTACAGATGGGGAAACTGAGGCACGGAATGGCTAAGTGACCTGACAGAGCCAGAATTTGAAAGCAGGTCCTTTGACTCCTAGGCCAATGCCCTTCCCCCTGCCCCATGTTCTCTACCAGGGAGTGTTAGATGGCAATCTTCCAGGTTTATAGGATTCCATTGAGAGAAGGGTTAATGATTTCATTCTCATCTCATAGGTGACATGATCATAAACATATCAGGTTCTGGAACTGATTTCACAAATGGTGAAGCCATTTCCATTTTGCAAGTTAATAATTTTTAAGAGAAGGAAGGTGCTTTACTACAGGGTGAGGAATCTGTGGCATCCTTACTATATACTCAGGAATTTATGAGTTAGTATTGATAAAGAGTCTTGGGCTCAGGAGTCAAAGGATCAGAGTTCAAATTCTACTTCTAACAATTGGTGACCTTGAGCAAGTCACTTACCAAATGCCAAGGCAGGCTTTACTTTCTTTATAAAAGGAGGAGATTTGGGGGCAGCTAAGTGGCTCAGCAGATTGAGAGTCATGCCTAGAGATGGGAGGTCTTGGGTTCAAATGTGACCTCAGACACCTCTTAGCTCTGTGACCCTGTCAAACCCCATTTCCTAGCCCTTACGATTCTGCTTTGGAAATATTCCATAGGATTGATTCTAAGACAGAAAGTAAGGGTTAAAAAAAAAGAGTAAATGGGGGTAGCTAGATGGCACCATAAATACCATCAGGCCTGGAGTTGGGAGGCCTTGGGTTCAAATTTAGCCTTAGATACTTCCTAGCTGTGTGACTTTGGGCAAGTCATTTGCATAGTTCTTACCATTCTTCTGCCTTGGAACCAAAATGCAAAATTGACTCTAAAAATTAATTAAATTAATTTATTATTATTACATTAAATTGATTAATTAAAAAATTTTAAATGTAAAATTTCTAAAAATTGAAGATCTTTTATTTTTTGTTTTTTAAAGGAGGGTTCTGAGTTCCCTTCTAGTTCTAAATCATAGGATTCCTGTGTGAGCTTAAGCAAGTCATTTAACCTCTGTGGGCTTCTGTTTCCTCACATGTAAAATAAGGGGAATGAACTGGATGGCTCCCATTAGTCCTGGAGGGTGGGGACCATTTTTGGCCTTTCTTGGCCTTTCCAGGGTTTAGCACAGAGGAGGGATGCAATGGTTCCTTCTGTCTCTAGAGCTATGGTCCTGTGTATTTCCTGGTTCTCCTATGGGCTAAATTGAATGTATAAAGAGGGGAAAAAAGAATTCCTGTAAACCTGATTTTTAAAAATTCTTTGACAAGCCATTTTGATACCGTAAATGCATTTCAAACCTCAGGATTGTCTCTTGGTGGCAATGGGAAGGTTGAAGAGGTATTGAAGGGTTAAGGGGAAAAGAAGACAAGAATTGGAGGTAAGAAAAGCCCCCATTCTTCATGGGCCTCCCATCTTTCCAGGAAGGGAAGTGCCTTGACTGGAGCCCCTTCTGGGCTGCTCAGGAGGGAATTCATTTCCCAGCTGTTTTCTATTCATCTTTGCTGGTCTTTGCTCCCACGGTCTAATGGCAAACACCGGATCTCAGCGCCTACAGCGCTGCTCCCCAACTACATAGCTTGGCTCATGGGTGACTCACAGGCAGGATACAGTGAACCACCTCCTGTAACAGCTGGCCAGATGTCACTGTCCGTCGGCCGGACACTGGAGCATCTGGAGCTTCAGATAGCAGCAGGCAGGAGCAAAAGGAGCTGAGATCTGCTTTCCCGGGGGAAATTGGGCTCACAGAAGGTCTTCCCCCCCTAAAATAAGACTGTATTTATCTTTTGTTTTTACATCACCTCCAAGTCTCCCTCCCTTTCCCTCCCAGAGCAGAAGGAAGGGAACAACCACAAAAAAAAGGAATCATTCAGCAAATCTAACCAACATCTATTTATTAAGAGTCCTAATGATACCTGCAGTGTTTGTTTGACACTCAAACCTCCCCATGGCTGCCAACAAACTGGGAAAGGGACCTTCCATAGCTTCTTCAAGGCCAAGCTTGGTCACAAGGGCTTTACAGCACACAGCTAGGTGTGGGAGTGGATAGAATGCTCTGCCCAGTCAAGACCTGTGGGCAAAGCCTGCCTTGGAGACTTCCTAGCTGTGTAACCCAGGGCAAATCACTTAACCTGTTTCAGACAATGTTTCATTGTATATACAATTGTTGTTGCTCAGTCATTTCTGACTCTTTGTAACCTCATTTAGGGTTTTCTTGACAAAGATACTGGAGTGGTTTGCCATTTCCTTCTCCTGCTCATTTTACAGGTGAAGAAACTGAGGCAAACAGGATCAAGTCACTTGCCCAGGGTCACACAGTAGTGAGTGTCTGAGGCCAGATTTGAATATAGGAATCCTGACTCTTGTAGAGAAGACTATAAAACCATAAATTCTTCTCAAAAGAAAGAGCTTGGGGGCAGCTGGGTAGCTCAGTGTGTTGAGAGCTAGACCTAGAGACGGGAGGTCCTAGGTTCAAATATGACCTCAGACACTTCCCAGTTGTGTGACCCTGGGCAAGTCACTTGACCCCCATTGCCTAGCCCTTACCACTCTTCTGCCTTGGAGCCAATACACAGTATTGACTCCAAGACGGAAGGTAAGGGTTTTTTTAAAAAAAAAAAAAAAGGAAGAGCTTATATGATATCAGTGTAATAAGGAAGGCTCCATGGAAGAGGTAAAATTTTCTTTTAAAATTAATTAATTAGGGGGCAGCTGGGTAACTCAGTGGATTGAAAGCCAGGCCCAGAGACAGGAGGTCCTGGGTTAAAAATCTGGCTTTAGATACTTCCCAGCTGTGTGACCCTGGGCAAGTCACTTGACCCCCATTGCCTAACCCTTACCACTCTTCTGCCTTGGAACCAATATGCATATTGATTCCAAGATGGAAGGTGAGGGTTTAAAAATAAATAAATAAAATAAATGTAATTGATACAAAAGTAAAAAAAAAATCACCTAGTATTATCATTTTGGTCCTCTTCGAGGATGGACAACATTTTATTCTTATATAATTACATATGAATGTAGTATCTCCTCTGAGAGCATCCAACCTCAGACACTTATTAGCTAGGTGACCCTGGATAAATCACTTCATCCTGCTTGCCTCAGTTTCTTCATCTGTAAATGTAGCCGAAGAAGGAAATGGCAAACCATCCCAGTATTTTTGCCAAGAAAACCCCACAATGGGGTCCTGGAGAGTCAGACATGACTGAAACGATTGAACAGCAGCAGTTTCTAGATGAGTTTGATATAACTGTTCTAGGCAACTCGTTAGGCCTGCAAATGAAAGGGAAGATGATGACCTGCACTGGTGGAGGGAGGTTCCTCTGCTCGGCAGTTCCTTCTATCCATGAACTCACAGACTGAGTCTCCTTTCCCCTCTAAGAGATGGAAAGCTATCTCTTAGGGGATAAGGGACAGCAGTTAGTTAGAAACAAATGAAAACAAGAATGCCAATGACAGTTTATTTAAAAATAAAAAAGAAAATAAATACAAGGTCATTTCAGAAGGAGGACAGAGCTAACAGCTGGGGGATCAAGTGAGTTTTTGCTGATAACATCCTGCAGCCTCCTTACACCCACCACGTTTCTCTCTTTCCCTTTGAGTCACCTACAATTTTGATTATTCAGAGATGACGGTTTTCCATGATTCACAGACATATGGCATCAACCGAGAATTTAGAAGATTGGTTTTGAGGTCAGGGAGCAGCTTGGGATAACTGGACACCCTGAACAGTTTCCTGAATTTGATCCAGCTCCCTTTCTTCCTCCTGTCCAGTTCAGGGACAGCCTATGCATGATCTCCCTGAAGGATACACCAAAGCTACACCTCCAGGAAGATTAGTTCAGTGGACCAATTGCATGCGGTAGTCTGGACAACAGGTATTAACCTTCATGTTTATATTTTCTGATGTGGATAGCTCATAAAATCATAGATTTAGAGAAGGAAGAGACCTTAGTAGTCACTGAACCCCACCTCTCCTTTTAAAAGTGAGTAAACCAAGGCTGGGAAAGGAAGTTGACTTGCTCAAGGGTCACAGAATTAATAAGTGTTCTTAGTTGAGATCTGAACACAGGTCTTCTGGATGTCATATTTAACCTTCTGTCCACTACAGTGTACCTCACACTGTCTCTCTTTAGAGTGTCTGGGAATCTCTTTGAAGTGGCCCTATAATCAATTAGACAATAGTTATTAACTTCTTACTAGGCTCCAGATTCTGGGCTAAAAGCTAGGGTTACAAAGAAAGTTTTAAAAAATCCCCTTCCATCAAGGAGCCTACATTTTAAAAAATATATATTTAATTTTATTTAATTAGTTAATTTAGAATATTTTTTCATGCTTACAAGATTCATGTTTTTTTCCCTCCCCTCTTCTTTCCCCCCTCCCATAGCCAAGGAGCATCCACTGGGTTTTATATGTGTTGTTGATCAAGACCCATTTCCATATTACTGATAATAATTGCACTAGGGTGATTGTTTAGAGTCTACGTCCCCCCATCATATCCCCGTCGAACCTTGTGATCAAGCAGTTGTTTTTCTTCTGTGTTTCTGCTCCCACAGTTCTTCCTCTGGATGTGGATAGCATCTTTCTCATAAGTCCCTCAGAATTGTCTTGGATCATTGCATTGCTGTTAGTAGAGAAGTCCATTACATTTGATTGTGCCACAGTGTATCCGTCTCTGTGTACAATGTTCTCCTGGTTCTGCTCCTCTCGCTCTGCATCAATTCCTGGAGGTCGTTCCAGTTCACATGGAATCCCTCCAGGTCATTATTCCTTTGAGCACAATAGCATCACCAACATATAAAGGAGCTTACATTCTAATGGAGGAGACAGCATGTAAATAGCTAGGTACTTAAAAAATATATACAGGATAAATGGAAAGAAATCTCAGAGGGAAAAGTTCTAGCAGCTGGTAGGGGAAAGGAAAAGTCTGTTTGCTGCAATTTCAGATCCTGGGATCAGGAAGACTCATCCTCTTGAGTTCATATTATGCTTCAGACATTTACCTGGACATGTGTGACGCTGGGCAAGTAACCCTATTGGCCTCGCTTGCCTCATCTGTAAAATGAGCTGGAGAAGGAAATGGCAAGCCACAATTTGCCAAGAAAACCCCAAATGGGGTCATGAAGAGTTGGACACCACAGAAAAACTACTGAACAACTCAACATCCATGAAACAACATTCATGAACAACAACATCATCCATGAAAAAATGAGAGAATCCCTCTTTCATTCAGACTAACTTTTTGGCAGAGGCAAAACCCTTAGATGGGCATGTATCTCCTAGTTTTATGTTTCATTTGATATTTTTTGTGAGTTGGGATTATTTCATTCTTTGTACTTGTTTTCCTAGGGCCTGTCACGTAGCAGGAGCTTAATTAATACTTGATAGGTTGCTAATCAGTATATCATAGAACAACCTTATCTCTGTGTTTGCATCTCTTGAGTAATCTTGTATGTTCTTAATTCACGTATCAGTCATCTTGTTGGAAGGAAGCCTTTGAGTCTGCATTTTATTCTACAGAGCCAAATTCTGTTTTGTTTTATTAGTGTCTTGTACCGTCTTCATTTCAAAACATCATTTCCCCTTGTAACAAGCATAAAAGAAGAAGAAAAAAGAAAACCCCACAGCAAAACCAACACTGATTATATCTGATATTGTCTCCGACATCTCCAACAAAACAATAAGAAGTCAACTTAAAAAAAAATTAGTCAACATCCCAAGGAGATCAGGGGAAAAGGAAAAGAACCCAAATGCTCCAAAATATTTCTAGCAGTTCTCTTTGTGGTGCCAAAGAACTGGAAAGCAATGAAATTTATTACGTAGGCATGAAGAAAAGTAAGCTAAACATATAAGAGATCAGTATTTCATTTATGTATCTTTTTCCTTGCCTATGGAAATGTTCATTATATTTTGTAAAATTTGGAATTAAAAAAAGAGAAACACAATGGAATCTTTTTTTTTTTTAATTTTTTAAAAACCCTTACCTTCTGTCTTGGAGTCAATACTGTGTATTGGCTCCAAGGCAGAAGAGTGGTAAGGGCTAGGCAATGGGGGTCAAGTGACTTGCCCAGGGTCACACAGCTAGGAAGTGGCTGAGGCCGGATTTGAACCTAGGACCTCCCGTCTCTAGGCCTGGTTCTCAATCCACTGAGCTACCCAGCTGCCCCCACAATGGAATCTTTTACTCTATTTCTGTGACTGAAAATATGGCCCAACAGAAAATCATATGCCAAAGCTTATCTATTTCTCAGTATTCAAATGGTTAACACATTTCCTTGATGTGTATATAGATTGTTCTAATAGCTAATATTTATGTAGCACTTACAATATGCCAGGCACTCTGTTAAGTGTTTTGCAATAATTATCTCATTTTGATTGTTCCTAAAGATTTTATAGTGAGAAGAAAGCAGCAGTGGGGTAGAAGTTACTGATATCCTTCCTTTTTTTATTTTAAACTTTAAGTTCTTTTTAAAAAATAATTTTATTTTTATTGTCATGAAAATATCACTTCCATATTGGCCATTGTTGTAAGAGCAAAGTCATACATAAGCAAAACCCCAAAATAAAACCCCAAAATACACTGATGTGAAAGATGACTCCAGCATTTCTTTCTCTGAAAGTGGATAGCTTTCCCGGTCATAAGTCTTTCAGGATTGTCCCCAATCATTTCATTGCTGGGAGTAGCCAAATTTTTGAAGATAATCATCGTCCAATATTGCTGTTATTGTGTACAATGTTCTCCCAGTCTGATACTCTTTCAAAAACATTTTTTAGAAGTACTAATGTCATAGGGGGTTTGGGAGTAATCATTTGGAATCTTCTGCTTTGAGATTTCTTTTTATTTTATTTTTTAAATCCTTATCTTACATCTTAGAATCACTACTCTATTGGTTCTAAGGCAGAAGAGCAATTAGCACTAGGCAATGGGGGTTAAGTGACTTGCCCAGGGTCACACAGCTAGTAAGTATCTGAGGCCAGATTTGAACCTAGGACCTCCCATCTCTAGGCCTGGCTCCCAATCCACTGAGCTACCCAGCTGCCCTGAGATTTCTTTTTTAAAAAACCAATCCTTTAGAGTTTTTAAAGTTGTATAACTTCCAGCACAATTTCATTCTCCACGAACTTAGCCCAATTCAATCTCTCTTCCTAATGTTATTTTTCTAAAGCACCATTTCTTCTCTTTGTACATTGTTTTCAAATTTCAAATGTGCTATTTCCACTATCACTGATGATCGAGATATAGTGACAAATCCATTCCATCTTTCACCTACTTATTTTCTTCCCTCCAATTTTATCCAAATATACTTGTAGTTGAGTCTGGTGATAAGCATACCATAGGTTCACCTTCCTCTCTACATATTTGAACCATTTTATGAAGTATTCTTCTTTATTATATTTTGTCATCTCCTCCCATTTCACAAGTGGTTTATATTCTAAACTGATCTTGCCATTGACTGGCCATGTCTCTGACAATAGCAAAGAGATCACATTTTTACTAGCTGAGGCAGTTTCTGGGTTCCCATGCCCTTCTTGGTGTAGTGATTGCTTTACATTGTTACATTTTCCAAAAAATACTGACAGTCAAATAATCATTCTTCCCATCTTTCCACTCCCCATTTTAAAAAATCATTAGTTGATTTAGATTGGCCCTGTCATACTTGTATTCAGTATCTCCTCATCTTCTTTCTGGCTTCTGATTTGATGTGATTTTTGATTCATTTTAATTTCTCAGTGATGTGGCTACACACACACACACACACATACACACATACACACACACAGACACCCACACACATGCCCCATTTGGAAATGACTCCCACATCAGTAACTAGTCATTTCCTGCCTATTATACTGTAGTTGGTTTCTTTTTTTTCTTCCTACTGTCCTTTTCTTTTATTGTGATATTGTTCAGTGCTCACCATATTCAGTTGTTTCCAACTCTCTTAGTTTTTCTCCAATTGCATGTAACAATAATTGTTCACATTCGTTTTTAAAAATGTGAGTTCCAACTTCTCTCCCTCCCTGCTCTCCCCATCTCTGAGATAGCGAGCATATCTAATATAGGTTATTCATGTAATCAACTCTCCTCTTGAAGAAAGATTTGATGATATACAGGCAGGAGACTTCTAAATAATCTATATACTTGTGTTGTATTTCCTTTTTAAATACTAAACCACGTTTTCCATTATGTATCTTCCCACTTTGTACTAAAGTTACTAAATATAAATAGTATGTTAACTTTGGAAGAACCTTGACAGAGGAACCTATCAAGTTCTTCATAGCCTTTCTCTTCTCCTTCATCCTCTGTAACAGACCATAGAGTCATAGATTTTGAGTTGGAAAGGACCTTATGGGATATAGAGACCAAGCTTTTCATTTTACAGATGAGGAGACTGAGGCAGAGAGAAAATCAGTGACTTGCTTGGGGTCCCACAGCAAGCAAATGTTAGAGACAGGATCCTTTTGTTAATTCTATAGGGTTTCATTTTTTTTTTTTAATTTAAATTGATTTTTTTTTTCAATCAACAAAGCCTGCTCTTTTCTTTTCACCTCTGCCCCCATCCCCTATTGAGTAAAAAAGAAAAACAAAACTCCTGGTGCAAATGTGTATAGTCAAGCAAAACACATGTCCACTTTGGACATGTCCAGAAAAATATATGTCTCAATTTGCTCTCTGAGTTGAGTAGGATTTGACCCCAGGTCTTCCTGGCTCTAAGCCCAGCATTCTATTCTTGGTCCATTCTATTCGTTTGCCCCAGATGTTGGTGCATAAGCCACAGCTGTCTTCATGGTGGTCCTTACTTCTGTTCATTGTGAGCGACTTCAGAAGTCCCTTTTAGCTTCAGACATATGACTGTAGGATTATATAGACTATAAGGCAAGGTGACCAGGTCTCCTATCAAATGCCAGTTCCTGTTGCCCTTGGGTGAGTTATGAAACCAGGTCTGTCTTCTCCTATATTTGTTTCTTCAAGGAGGGAACCTGTGAGCTATGCTTTCTCACCTGTAAAATTTCCTCATCTGGGGAGTCTGAAACCACCCCCTCACCAGCTGTTAATACTCTCTCCCTCCTCAAATTTACCCTGTATTTAAGGTGCTCTACAGAAGAAAACCAGCAGGAGAAGCTTGGGGTGGAATCACACTTTGGACATTTCCTAGCTGGATGTCCAGCAGCAAGTTACATTACTTCTATTGCCTGATTCAGTAAAATGAGAACAATGATATCGCTGATCTTTTGCCTGTTTCTCAAGGCTGCTGTGAGGATCAAATGAGAGAGGAATATAGCCCTTAAAGTCCTACATAAATGCCAACATTATCTAGGCATATATTATCTCTCCCCAGAATATAATCTCCTTGAGGGCAGGAACTATTTCATATTTATCCTTCCAAATAAGGGGATGCCCTCTGATTGGGGAATGGCTGAACAAATTGTGGTATCTGTTGGTGATGGAATACTATTGTGTTCAAAGGAATAATAAAGTGGAGGAATTCCATGTGAACTGGAAAGACCTCCAAGAATTGATGCAGAGTGAGAGGAGCAGAACCAGGAGAACATTGTACACAGAGACCGATACACTGTGGCACAATCAAATGTAATGGACTTCTCTACTAGCAGCAATGCAATGATCCAGGATAATTCTGAGGAACTTATGAGAAAGATGCTGTCCACATCCAGAGGAAGAACTGTGGGAGCGGGAAGAAAAACAACTGCTTGATTACATGGTTCGATGGAGATTGGGCTGGGGATATAGACTCTAAACGATCGTCCTAGTGCAAATATTAGTAATATGGAAATAGGTCTCAATCAATGTTACACATAAAACCCAGTGGAATTGCTCATTGGTTATGGAAGGGAGTGGGAGGAGGGGAGGGAAAGAACACAAGTTACACAACTATGGAAACATATTAATTAATTAATTAAAATTTATTTTATTTAATAATAATAATTTAATAATAAAAAAGAAAATGAAATTAATTAATTAATTAGTTAAATGAAAATTTAAAAAATTTATCCTTCCATCACCAGCACCTAGCATAACCATTAATACCTTCCTCGTATCTGCGTTTTATTGGTGTTTAGTCCTTTCTGTCATGTTAGACTCTTTGTGACCCCCATCTGGGCTTTTCTTGGCAGAGATCCTGGAATGGTTTGCCAGTGTTTTTCTCTAACTCATTTTATGAGGACGAGGAGAAGGAAACTGAGGTAAATAAAGTTAAGTGACTTGCCCAGGGCCATACAGCTCGTAAATGCCTGGGACTAGATTTAAATTTAAAAAAATGAATCTTCCTGACTCTAAACCCAGGGCTCTATCTAGTGCACTGCCTAGCTGCCTCCCCTCATCTACTACTTTATATTTATTTCATATTAACTGATTTGTACATGTGTCTCCCCATTAGAATATAAACTCTATATGTTTATATTTGAGGAAATATAATTTGGAGGAATTCCAAGCTGAGGAATTTGGAGGAAAAGAACTGTTTTCTGCTTTTTCTTTGCAACCTTAAAGCTTATCACAGTGCCTGGCCCATGCCTAATAAAAGCTTGTTGATTGATTGATACATGTTGAACTGATCCTCAACTTTCTTATGTTTTTTCAGTTTCCTTTGAAATGACAATGGCCATATTTAGTCCATATTTTAATGGTCCGTTTAATTAGTCCATAATTTAAATTAGTTCCTTCTGGAATCTTTATGCTCATTGGTTACTGGAAATAATTCTCACATTTAGAATAAAGTCTTAAAAAAAATAGACCTGTGATTTAATTGATTTAGGGAGCTCTTTTGATCAATTCTACAATTTATAATTTTAAACAGTTAATAGAGAAATCAGGCCTGGAGTTGGAAGGACCTGGGTTCAAGTCTAGCCTCAGACAGTTCCTAACTATGGGACACTGGGCAAGTCACTTAACCTTAATTGCCTAGCCCTTACTGTTCTTCTGCCTTGGAACCCATAGGGTCTAAGACAGAAAGTGAGGATTTTAAGGGGTGGGGAAGAGTTAATAGGGAACTCTGAGATTAAATGACTTGCCCAGGGCCACATAGCTAATTTCTGTCAGAGAATCTGAGGCCAACTCTCTATTTGGCCTATTATGCAACACTTCCTCTCTGTTTAGAGATGGCTTCAAAATGGATTCAGAATATGCTCTCCTCCCTTTCTCCTTTTCACTAATTTTGCAGAAAAGAAGGGGGTTGCACAGAACTGAAGGTCATTTCATGTTTTCTTATTTTATTAATGTTCTTATTTATCACCAAATGGCCAAACTCTTAGTCACAGTCAACATAGTCAACAACAAAAACCATAATAACCAAAATGCAGAGAAAGTGCTAGACTTGGAGGATCAGGAGGACCTGATGTCAAGTCTTACCTCTGGAATTTACGTGTTGTGTGATCTAGGGCAAATCACTTTGCCTCCCTGAGTCTCTGGTTCCTTCTCTGCCAAATGAGGGGATTTGGGCTCCATGATTTCAGGGATCCCTTTTAACTCTAGATTTTAGATGCTATGACCTGGATAATTAACCTTTCCCTCCTTACCTAGGTGTGTGCCCTCAGATCCCAAATACACAGCCTCGCTCTATTGGCTCCAAGGCAGAAGAGTGGTAAGGGCTAGGCAATGGGGGTTAAGTGACTTGCCCAGGGTCACACAGCTGGGAGGTGTCTGAGGCCAGATTTGAACCTAGGACCTCCCATCTCTAGGCCTGGCTCTCAATCCACTGAGCTACCCAGCTGCCCCCTTTCCCACATTTTTCAAAAAATATTGAGTTTTGAATTCTCTCCTTCTTTCCCTCTTCCCTCTATCCCCCTTGAGATGGTAAGCAATCTCATATAGATTTTATATGTATAATCATGTAAAACATTTTCTCATATTAATCCTTTTGTGGAAGGAAACTCATTTAGAAAAAACTAAGAAAGTGAAAAAAATTTGCTTTGGTCTAGCCTCAGACTCAGTTCTTCAGTTCTTTTTCTCTAGAAGTAGATGGTATTTTTTTTTCATCATGAGTCCTTTGGGATAATTTTGGATCACTATATTGCTGAGAAGAGTTGTTATTTATTTATTTATTTATTTATTCATTCATTCATTCATTCATTTATTTATTTATTTATTTATTTATTTATTTATTTATTCTAAACCCTTACCTTCCGTCTTGGAATCAATACTGTGTATCCAAGACAGAAGAGTGGTCAGGGCTAGGCAATGGGGGTCAAGTGACTTGCCTAGTAGATAGCTAGCTGGCTAGAAGATAGACAGACAGATAGATAGAAGGTAGGCAGACATACAGATAGTCAGACAAACAGACAGGCAGACAGGCAGGCAGGCGGGCAGGCAGACAGACAGATAGATAGATGGATAGATGGATGGATAGATAAATAGATGAACAGATGGACAGACAACAAACAGAGAGATAGAAGGACAGACAGGTAGATAGATACATAGATACATAGAGCATTTGTTACTATTTACTGGGCAATATGCTACATACTAAATAAACAAGACTGTTCCTGCCCTCAAGGAGTTTATATTCTACAAGAGGGAAAACAACATGTAAAGGGGAGAGAGGAGGGAGGAAACCCTCAGGGCATGGCCAAAAAAAATGGCCTAGAAGTACTTTGGAGGCTTGAATAGGGGAAGATGAAGCCAAAACTGTCCTTAAAAGAGTTCAACATTCTGGTGGGAAGGAGGCAGTGATGATGGCTTGAGCAGAGACTATATGGTATGGAGATGACCAACTGAAAGCTTTGCAACCGAATTTAGTAGGTTTAGAGTAACAAACCATTTGCCCGTTGGAACTCACCTGGGATCACACAGCTAGGAAGTATCTGATATCAAATTTGACCTCAGGTCCTCCTGACTCCAGCCCTGGTGCTCTATCCACTGTACTACCTGCCTCTTTTTCTCAGTCCTTCATTTTCTTTCCTTCTTCAAATAAACTATCCTTTGGTGATCAAATGAAAATGATTTGAAAGTTGCTGGGAAGTACTAGAGAAATGGAAAATATGATTGTGGTGGGAATAATAACAGTGTTCATTTCTATAGTAATGTACAATTTGCAAAGTATACTCTATATATGCTAGCTCTCTTGATTTCAGATATCAGGTAAGTAGTGAGACAGATATTATGTATTGGTTCTAAGGCAGAAAAGTAGTAAGAGCTAGGCCCATGATGGTGAACCTATAACGTGTTTCAGCATTGACAGGTGTAGCCATTTTCGATGACATGTGGCCGCATGTGGGCTCAGTGTTCCTTGGGGCTGGGAACCACACTCTTGCATCTATGGCTGTGGCCATGTCCTGGCCCAGCCTGGGGAGAGGGCTGCTCTACATGCTGGCCACCGGGGTAGGGGTGGCAGAGGGCAAGAGGCAAGCAATGCTCGCCAGGGAGCTAGGGCACATGGGGCTCCCTCAAGGGCAGGGAGGAAGAGCAAACGTAGGCAGGCAGGCAGGCAGGCAGGCTGGCTACAACAGCTGCTCCCTGGGCCAGTTGCCTGGGGAAGGGTGGGGCCGGCAGAAGAGTGGGTGGGGCTCTGGCCCATGTGCAACAGAGGAGTGCCTGGAACAGATTACCAGACACTTTTAGCACCCTGAAAAATATAGCAATGGCTTTACTCACAATTTTTCCCTCTATGTACTTTTGTGAGACCTTATTCTCAGTGTTAAATAATATCAAAACCAACAAAAGAAACTGATTGACAGATGAAATTAGTGGCACTTGCTTGGGCTTGAAGTGTACAAAATACCAACCTTCAATTGAAGATTTAGCTAATGAAATTCAGCAACAAAAAGTCACTAATAGGCACTTCATTTATCTTAGTTTATAGCACCCCACACAAGTTAAATAATGTCAAGACCAACAAAAGAATCCGACTGACAGATGAACAAAGAAATCACTAAGCAGGTAAGTTAAATAATTAGTTTTTGGTTTATTAAATACAGTTATATATTACAATTATACATTTTTGTTATCTAAACTATAAATATCATGAAATTATGGTGTTTTTTTTTTCCTCGAAGTGACACACGACCTGAGTTATGTTCAGTTTTTTGGAGAATTTTGACACACCAAACTCAAAAGGTTGCCCATCACTGGGCTAGGGAACTGGGGTTAAATGACTTGCCCAGGGTCACAGCTAGGAAGTGTCTGAGGCTAAATCCTCTTGTCTCTAGGCCTGGCATTTTATCCACTGAGCCACCTACCCGCTCCCCAGTCCTTCATTTTCAAAGAAAACCAACGATAATCACAATGAATGATATCTTGACTTGCATGTGAATTGAGCATCAAATAATGACTTTTGGATCTAATGGTTAAGTAGGCTTTTTCTTACCTTTGGGAAATACTCAATTCCCTAAAGACCAAATAGGTCCCAAGAAAAGAAGACAGACCTTTAGCATTTTATTCTAGAAAAGCATAAAGAGAATAAAAGAAATCGAGAAAATGCTTTTTTTTTTTAAACCAGACCTGTGATTTCTTTGTTGTAAGGAGCTTCCAGTGAGAGACTTCCTATAACAAAGGATATCAGCACCTTCCCTGCAGCTTGCGGTCTTAGAGAATTTTCTGGGGTATGGGAGTGTTACACAGTGGGTAGGTAATATGATAATAAAAATGTCACTAGCTTTTATTGTTTGCAAAGTCCTCTACAAACATTATCTCCTTTGATCCTCATAGCAGTCCTGGAAGGTAGGTGCTGTGATTATCTCCATTTCACAGGTGGAGAAGCTAAAGCTGGCAACATCATTTGCCATGGGTCACCCAGCTAATAAATGGCTGAGGCCACATCTTCCTGATTGCCAATGCAGTCCAAGCAGCTAGCAAGGTGCTTGCATGCACTAATCAAGGATTAATAGATTGACTTGTTTATTGTTGTTGTTCAATCATTTCAGTAGTGTCTGATTCTCCCTGATCTCATTGGTGTTTTCTTGGCAAAGATACTGGAGTGTTTTGTCATTTCCTTCTCCAGCACATGTTATAGAGGAGGAAACTGAGGCCAATGGGGTAAGTGACTTGCCCAGGGTCACACAGCTAGGACGTGTATGAAGCCAGATGAATCTTCCTAACTCTAGGCCCAGCACACTATCCACTGCACCATCTAGCTGATCAAAGCATGACCATGATGGTTCATTTTAGCTCTTATTTCTAAGATCCCATTGTCTGATTTGGGGACAAAAAAGATTTCTGTCCCTAAGAAAAAAAGGAAGGCAAGACAGGAAAGGCAAAAAGTAATTGCAACTCTAGGGAGCTATAACTGGGTTACATGAAAGGAGTGTCTGTGCACAGTAGGATGGAGCAGTGGTTAGAGTGCTGACCTCATGTAAAGAAGATCAGCTTCAGTCCCACTGTTTACATCATCTAGCTGAAGTGTCTCCTGTTCTGCTTGGTCCCAGAGGGCAGAACATGGCAGCAATGGGTAGTGGGTGCAGAAAGGCCAATTAAGGCTAGATGTTGGGAAAAACTTCCCAACATTTATAGTTCTCCAAAGTGGGTCAGACAGCTAGGTGGTACAGTGGATAG
Source organism: Monodelphis domestica (assembly GCF_027887165.1). NCBI lineage: Eukaryota > Metazoa > Chordata > Mammalia > Didelphimorphia > Didelphidae > Monodelphis > Monodelphis domestica. Next base: position 402,920,031 of record NC_077230.1, on the reverse strand, counting down.
AGTGCTGGGCCTGAAATCAAGAAGGTTCATCTTCCTAAGTTCAAATCCAGCCTCTGACACTTACTAGCTATGTGACCTTGGGCAAGTTACTTAAACCTGTTGGCCTCAGTTTCTTCATCTGCAAAATTATATAAAGAAGGAAATGGCAGACTACTCTAGTATCTCTGCCAAGAAAACCCAGAAGGATGTGACTGAACAACAATAGACTAGAATGATTTATCTAGAGAAGGCGCAAGCAAGTCATTTCTTCCTTACCCCTCACCCTCTGTCTCAGTCTCCATTCCCGTCCCCACCAGAGACCTTCAAGTAAAAGCTGGATGGACCATTTATTGGGTCGAGAGATGAAGGGGAATCTTTTCCCACTAAGGACTGGCTTAAATGGCTGCCTAGGTCCTTTTCAGTTCTGAGATTGGGTGATTTCATGACTGCTGGTACCCGTGCACTGGAGTCCAAGGTAGGATGGAATCAGAGTTGTAGCAGGAGGCTGGGGGTGGGGGGAAGGTGGCAGGCAGGTGACATAGTTGCCTCCATGAGTCACTTTAGGAATGTGGGTGGATGCTCGCTTTCAAGGCCGATCTATTTGTCTCTGTAATGTACACATAAACGTGTCTCTATTTGTGCCCAAATCTATGTGTGTGTGTGCATTCATGAGTGCACACACACATGGAGATAGTCAACATCTGTTCCACATGGCATCTCACAATAAGAACGAACACTATTTTAGAGGGGAAATGGAGGCATTTGCTTATTTTCACTTGAACATCCAAGAAGGGATCATGGTTCCATTTGGGTAAGCTCTGATGGTCCCTAGGATTTGCCAAACTCGCTTGGCTCTTGAGTTGTGACTTGGCAGGGTGGTCCTGGAAGGATGAGGAGTTGGTCTGCAGCCAGGCTCCCCGGATGGCTCAGGAGAACCGACTAATTAGCTTTCCTGGAGTCTAGGTGGGAGTCCTGTGCCTACACGGTGTTGCAGATGGCATCTTAATTTCCATTTTAATTTGCATTCCATGCTCATCAGGCAGTCTGATCAGACAGCCCAGCTCAGCTGCTGGGGCATCAATGCTACCAAACCAGCTTGCCTCACATTCACCAATGAATTGAATACAAAGAGTACAGTGGGTCATGGGATTCAGAAGGCATTGATTTAGAGCTGGAAGGGCCCTAAGAGGCAGGCTTACCTCCCTGATCTAGACCTGGGAGAGGATGCAGAGGCCATCTAATTCTTGTTTTACAGAAGAAGAAACTGAGGCATAAAGAGGCTTGGGCCCTTGGAGGCCATCTAGTCCAACCCCTTCTTTTTGTAAAGGAGAGAATTGAGGCCAAGAGGCTAGTGAACCCAACTCCCTCATTTTACCGGGAGGAAACAAGCAAAGAAAGGGGAATGCCAGGATTTGCATGTGGGATCTTTGAACTCCAAATCAAGCCTTCTCTTCACTATACCACACTGCCCCTTACCATAGGTGGTCCCTGGGAAGCTTGGGGACTTAGAATAAGGAGCTAAAGAGCTACAAGGGACTCACACTAGAGTTTCTGAATGAGGTGCTTTTTTTATGAGAACTCTGCACCCGTGTAAGCTGCCTTCTCCTAGGCTTGTTCCAGAATTAATTAACTCAAAAGCTTCAGTGATCCCCAATTTTCTCTAAGATAAACTACAGACTTTTCTGTCTGGCATCTAAGGTGCTTCAGAATTGGTGCTGCCAAGCAATCTTTGAGATCTGTTTCATTCTGTTATAGCCTAAATAGTCTATTTCCAATTCCCTTTATGAGCCGTACCACCTCCCTCATCAGAGCCCTTGCATGCAGGATCCCCTCTGTACCTGGACTGCATGCCCTCCCTCTTTATCCCCTTGAATCATCTCCCTTGAAGATTCAGTTCAAGTAATCTTCACCTTCCCCATTGTTAGCATCTCCCTACCTGCCCTGACATATTTACCTTGTATATTTATTTGGTGTTTGCTTATCAGCAAACATTCCAGTAGTATGTAAGTTCTTTGAGGGTAGGGTCTTTTTTGTCTTTGTATCCTAGCACAAAGTAGGTGCTTAAAAAATAATCTGGGCAGCTAGAGTGCCAGGATGAGTTCAAATCTGGACTCGGACACTAGCTATGTGACTCTGGACGAGTCACTTCACTTTTTTTGCCTCAGTTTCCTCCTCTATAAAATGAGCTGGAGAAGGAAATGGCAAACTGCTCCAGTATCTTTGCGAAGAAAGCCCATATGGGGTCCTGGAGAGTCAGACATAGCTCAAGTAATTGGACAACAAAGAGATACTTCTTGAATTGAATCTCTCCCATAGTTCTCTAGTCACTAAATATCAGAGAGAGAAGATGTGTCATGGAAGCAAGTCATGCTGATCATAAATTAATAACTCTGTATTGGTAGGAGGACCAGAGCCACTTGGCAATTCCTAAATGCATGCAGCTGGATTCATTTTCAGGACAACCCTTGGCAAGTTTTCTGAGTGGATAGAAAGCTGTGGAGGTGGCTTTAAGCTGTCACCCAATAGTTCATGTCATCTCTGGTGAGTTCCAATTCCCGCCTCCGCCCCAGGAAGAAGAGATTATTACTAGTTAGGATTTGTAACTTTTGGGGGTAAACATTTATTAAATGCCTACTATGTGCCAGGCGATGAAGACCGAGTATACCAAAATGGATCTGTCTGCCCTGAAGGAGCTTATGTTTTACTGGGTTCAACTTTTATTCTCATTAATTTCTCATTAAACTATTACATTCATGAAAGTAAGAAGCTTTCATGGTGTCATTGGAAGAAAAGGTTTAGGGAAATTCCCATCATTCCTGTGTATACAGATATAACCACCAGGACTATGCATGTCCACCAAGATTAGTTTCATATTGGAGGACTGTCTATTTCCATTCTAGCTTGGTCCATTCAGGAGCTTTACAAGAGCGAGTTTTACTACAGAGAGAAATGTACCTGAGAGGGAAAATACTCTACGACTTCCCACCTACGATGTCAATCTAGGTTTCTTAAGCGGGGCAAAAACTGTATAGAGCTGGGGAATAGGAGCCTAGGAGGTCCTGGGAGGTTGTAGAGGCTTCCCTTAGTTGGAGACCTTCTAGAAAAAACTGGAAGAAGACTTGTTCTCCCCCCTACCTTCAAGGTACGTGAACTATATGGCCGCTGAGGGCTCTACCAGCTCTGAGCTTCAATGCCAGTGTTCCCAGCTCCATGTCCAGTACCCCATCGACATTCGAGGTCGACCCTGCTACAAATGCAGGTTTGTCCATAAATCACAATTCCCTCAAGCATCCAGGGCCCATTTAAGTGGAGAAGCAGATGGACTCTCCAACTTTGGAGCTGGAGTCTGTCTTCAGTTCCCAGGAGGCCACGGCTGTGGAGTTTACCCCGAGTGTCTATCCTTCCAGGGCAGAGCTGGGGCCCTCCGTGTTTCCTGTTCTATACAGGGAACCATAAGCTTTCTGAATTATCTCACAGGACATTTCCTGATGTGGGAATCTCGAGACCAGAAGGAACTTGTTCTTCCCTTCATCATCCCCTGATCTCCAGTCTCCAAGGAACATGTGTGTATTTCATTATTCTCCATGGCTTCCCCAGCTCCGTGGTCAGGATGGGGGTTACAGCATGTGCATTCCCAGGGAAAACCAAAGGTTACCAGCTCAGATTTATGACACGTTACATCACTTTATTGGAGGGACTGACTCATTAGATCAGTTTATTTAGCAATTAAATAGAATTAAATAAGGGAACTGTACCAACTTATACCAGCCCTGGCTTGGCGAACGATATCTCCCCCTCCCTTTCCTAATCAGCAGTCTGATAACAGATATCTTCCCTTCTGGGGACAGCACTGGAATTAGAGATGTGGCATGAGTCTCTACTTGTATGTATGTATGTGTGTACACGTGTGTACATATATGTACATGCATGCGCCGATCTACAGATAATCACAAAATATGGCTATATTTAGTATATATAAGCTACATGTTTATATACAATTATATACACACATTGTTCTATATATAATCACAAAATATGGCTATATTTTATTTATAAACTACCTGTTTATGTACAATTATATACACACACACCGATCTACGTATAATCACCAAAATATGGCTATATTTAGTATATGTAAACTACATGTTTATGTATAATTATATACACACATCAATCTATATATAATCACCAAAATATGGCTATGTTTAGTATATGTAAACTACATGTTTGTGTACAATTATATATTGCTTATATACATAAGAATGAAATGTATAAGATCTGTGATACGTGTGTATGCACATGATAGATACATACAAACTCATATAGAAAAAATACTGTATGTATGTAATACAGACATAGGGCAGATAGGTGGGACAGTGGATAGGATCCGTTGGCTTGGAGTCAAGAAGACTCCTCTTCCTGATTTTAAATTTGGCCTCCGATACTTATTAGCTGTGTGACCCTGGGCAAGTCACTTAATCCTGTTTGCCTCCGTTCTTCATTTATAAAAGGATCTAGTGAAGGAAATGGCAAATGACTCCGGTATCTTTTGCAAGAAAACCTCAAATGGAGTCACAGAGTCAGGCATGACTGAAAAAGGGTGGAAATGACAGTATATGCACACTTATATGCCCATTTATTGTTGTTGTTCAGTCATTTCAGTCATGTCCAACTCTTTGTGACCCCATTTGAGGTTTTCCTGGCAAAGATACTGGAGTGGTTTGTCATTTCCTTCTCCAGCTCATTTAACAGATCAGGAAACTGAGGCAGGTTAAATGACTTTCCCAAGATTACACAAGAGTCATCAGAGATGGGATTTGAACCCAATCCTTTGGGCTCTTTCCACTGTTCTTCTCTGCCTCCTAAGCTAGGAAGTAAGACAAATCTGCTGCTGCTGACTGTTCAGGATAGATCATTATGATTCCCATTAAAATCAAAGGTATAATGTGTGTTCTTAGTATTGCCCCAATTATGCTAGGCTGCTTCTCTTCTCTGGAATTTTCTGGGACACAATATGGGTCTTTTTTTTTTCATTTGTCTTTAAAAAACAGTCCCTCTGAGGGACATCCCTGCAGTCAAGGCTGATGCCAGTGGCAGTGTGGACCTTCAGCATAGGTGCTAGGTCACTTGGATATGGGTCATTTGTTAAGGAGGAGGTGAATAGGAAAGGTCATGGGGGAGAACAAAATGGAACCCTGAAAGAGACCAAGAGCTCAGCACCCTTTCTAGCTTAGTGGCAGGGAACATTTGCTCCAGGACTGGGGAACCCATGCTTCTAGTGGCTTCTGCAGAGAGATCAATGGAAGCATGATTCTACTTTCCTCCATCCCTTTGTCAACCCAACCTCCATGTTGGGGGCAGACGACATAGTCAACCCATTCTGCCTCTTAAACTTGTTACCTGTATCATGCTGGGCAAGTCACCTAATTCCTCCAAGCCTCATTTTTCTCACCTGTAAAATAAGGGGGCTACACTTTTTGGTCTTTGTAAAGGATCTCTGATATTTATTTTTTACTTCTAGGTAAACTGAGGCAAAGTTCAGAGTTTTGAATTTTTAATGGGCTTTTCCCTGCTTGGATTCATTTTCTTGGTTTAATCAGTAAGACTTTGAAATGTCAAATGCGTAAACATTTTTTCCCCCTCTTGAAAGGGACAATTGAAATAGAAGTTGCTTTTTCCCAGAAAAACACTTTAAAGAAACATGTTATTAGTCTGTGGAGTTTCACTTTGAGTGAATTCAAGTACAGTAAATCTCAAAATATCTCCCGAGCTGCCGTTGCGGCTTACTAAACAGCAAAATGACTTTAGCAGTTTGGCGTCTCTCTCCAAGGAGTCACATCATGGAGCTTGTCTTACTCTTCCAAAAACATCTTCCCTCATCCCCCTCCAAGCAGCAGATTTCTTGGAAGAGCTCCCCGGAAATGAGCATCCTGAGCTGAAAATGAAGGCAGAGCCTGGCCGGCTCTCAAACAGCTGTTCTGCTGGGAAGGTGTCTCAGGAATGATTGATCATGGTTGGTCACAGCCTTTATCTCGGCAGTGGGCAGTGCCATGCAACAAAGTGTACATTCACCCTGGCTTCCCATGTGCGGGTTGGGCAAGAGCATCCTGGGAGGAGGTGTGTCATTGCTCCTAATATATCCGGCCACCTGAGTCTCCCTCATTTTCTGGGCTAAAGGGGAAATGTTGGTTCTCCGGTCCCCAGGTCTCACGCCCCTGTAGCACATAGTAGGTGCTTTATAAGTATTTGTTGGTTGATTAAAAGATGGAGGGTAGAGTTTGAGAATACTACTCTTTGACTCAGTGTGACAGAACAGACAGAGTGCTGAACTTGGGAGTCAGGAAAACTCAGGTTCAAATCTCTCCTTGGATATTTACTTAAAGCTATGAGACCTGGGCAAGGTATTTAATCTCCTGAGCCTCTGTTTCCTCCTCAGTGAAATAGGAGGGTTTGTCTAGAGAGGATCTCTAAGCCTCCTTCCAGCTCTAAATCTGTGCTTCTATGACTCAGTTGGCAGGAAGGGAGTTGGATTCCCTGTCAGTTATTTTTGACTAAGAGAATAACTAAAACTAGAGTTGGTCTGTCTATCCAGCCTTCTTATTGCATGGAACACCCCCTCACACTCTTTGTTCCAGCCAAACTGGCCTGTTAAACTGTTTCCTGTAAGCAACATTCCATAGACTGCCCCTGTGCCTTTGTAAAATCTGGGCCCTCTGCCTGGAGCACCCTCTCTTCTCACCTCCATGTCATAGAATCCCTGGCTTCCTTCAAGGCTCAGCTCTGGGGTCACCACCTCCTCTAAGCCAATTCAGATCCTTTTAGTTGTTAGCTCCTCAAATAATAATAATGGCAATGATAATGATAATAATAATGCACAGAATCTTCAGGTTACTAAACACTTTGATGTCATCTTATTTGATTGTCACCATAATAATAATAATAGATAACATTTATAAAGGGCATTTTACAATTATTATTATCTCATTTAATTCTGATAAATAGGTGCTACTTTTATCCCCATTTTAGGGAAGGGAAGAAGAGGTTAAGCATTTATTAAGCACCTACTATGTGTCGGGCTCTGTGCTAAGTACTTTATAATTATTATTGTCTCATTTAATCCTGGGAAGTAGGTGCTATTTTTATCCCCATTTTAGGGAAGGGAAGAAGAGGATAAGCAGAGGATAAGCATTTATTAAGTACCTACTATGTGTCAGTCACTGTGCTAAATACAGGGGGATGCAAAAAGAAGGAGATCACAATCTAAGGGGGGGGGTAGGACAACAAAAAACAAATATATACAGAGACAAGGTATATCATAGGATAAATAGGAAATAATCAAGAGAAGGGAGGCATAAGAATTAAGAAGGATTTGGGAAGGCTTCCTTCCCTGCCATCTAGAGAAATAACATTGTCCTATTAATAGGACATGCTGTCTGCTAAAGAATGAGTCCTTGATTGGAAAATGAGGGGATGCCCTTCAATTGGGGAATGGCTGAACAAATTGTGGTATATGTTGGTGATGGGATACTATTGTGCTCAAAGGAATAATAAACTGGAGGGATTCCATGTGAACTGGAATGACTTCCAGGAAGTGATGCAGAGCAAAAGGAGCAGAACCAGGTGAACATTGTACACAGAGACTGATACACTGTGGCACAATCGAATGTAATGGACTTCTCTGCTAGCAGCAATGCAATGATCCAGGACAATCCTGAGGGACTCATGAGAAAGATGCTATCCACATCCAGAGGAAGACCTGTGGGAGTGGAAATGCAAAAGAAAAACAACTGATTGATCACATGGTTCAATGGGGATATGTTTGCGGATGTAGACTCTAAACAATCACCCTAGTGCAAATATAAATAATATGGAAATAGGTCTTGATCAATGACACATGTTAAACCCAATGGAATTGCTCATCGGTTAATCATGTAACAATGGAAAAATATTCTAAATCAATTAGTTAAATAAAATTAAAAAAAAAAAAGAATGAGTCCTTGTATCAGTCTCTCATGCAAGCTTGGAAGCTTTCCTGTAGAAGACTGGATTTTGGATGAGACTTAAAGGAAGACAATAAGCATAGATGAGGAAGGAGAACATTCCAGGGATCAAGAGAGATGAAGTTTCTTGTTTATGGAACAGCCAGGAGGCCAGTGTCATTGGATTGAAGAGTATATGCTATTATTATCCTCATTTTACAGATGAGAAAACTAAGGCAGAAAGAAGTGAATTGAATTGCCCAGGGTCACAAACTTACTAAATGGAAATTGCTTGATACAAGGAAAAGCTTTTTCCTAATAGAATTTATAGCTAGATCCTGCCATAGTTAGAATAAAATAAAAAAATTGAGGTCATTATCTAGCTTGTTGAGACAAAAGTGATAGAATCTTAGGCTTAGGGCTGGGAGGGACCTTAAAGGCTGTTTAATCCTCTCCCCCTTATTTTACAGAGAAGGAAAGCTGGTATTTGAATTCCTATGCTTCAGATTCCAAGTCTAACATTCTTTTCATTATACCACATTAACTCAGGCAAGTTTTTTGACATCCCTGGGCCTCATTTCCTCATCTGCAAGATGAAGGGGTTGACCTAGATGATCCTTGAGGAACCTTTTATCTTTAAATCCCAAATCCCACAAACCTGTTGAAAATGAGAGTGATTTGGTTTTGATGCTGACTTTACAGTCAGACTAACATGGTACTAGCCACAGTCTTACTGTCTTGGCTAAAGAGAATACTTCCAAATGGCCCATGGAGTTATTTATCATGCCAGTTAGTAACCCATATCTAGTGAGTGCTCTCAGCTTCTATGAAATTGTTATGTTACAAAAATAAAAGAGCCATTCCCTAATTGATAAATGGCCAAAGGACACAAATAGGTAGTTTCCTAAGGAAGAAATCTAAGCTATCACTAGTCATATGGAAAAATGCTCTAAATTACTAGTCATTAGAAAAAGGCAAATAAGTTAACTCTGAAGATCTACCTCACACGCTTCAGACTGACAAAGGAAAAGGGCAAATGTTGGAGGAGCTATGGGAAAACAGGAACACTAATACACTGTTGGTAGAGCTGTAGCTTGGTATGAGCCATTCTGAAAAGAAGTTCAGAACTATGTCCTAAAAGCTACCAAACTGCATCTACATCAGCTACCTACCTCTTCACCTACATCTCTCTCTCTCTCTCTCTCTGGTTATCTGTCTTGTCTATCCATCTATCCATTCATCCATCTATCCATCTATCTGTCTGTCTATCTATCTATCAATCTATGCATCTATCTATCATCTATGTATGTATGTATGTATGTATGTATCAATCTATGCATCTATCTGTCATCTATCTATCTATCTGTCTGTCTGGCAGTCTGACTATCTATCTATCTATCTATCTATCTATCTATCTATCTATCTATCTATCTATCTATCTACCTGTCTGTCCATCTGTCTGTCTGTCTATCCATCTATCTATCTATCTATCTATCTATCTATCTATCTATGCATCTATCTATCATCTATGTATGTATCTATCAATCTATGCATCTATCTGTCATCTATCTATCTATCTCTATCTATCTATCTGTCTGTCTGTCAGTCTATCTATCTATCTATCTATCTATCTATCTATCTATCTATCTATCTATCTACCTGTCTGTCCATCTGTCTGTCTGTCTGTCTATCCATCTATCTATCTATCTATCTATCTATCTATCTATCTATGCATCTATCTATCATCTATGTATGTATCTATCAATCTATGCATCTATCTGTCATCTATCTATCTATCTCTATCTATCTATCTGTCTGTCTGTCTGTCTGTCAGTCTATCTATCTATCTATCTATCTATCTACCTTTCTGTCCATCTGTCTGTCTATCTGTCTGTATCCATCCATCCATCTATCTATCTATCTATCTATCTATCTATCTATCTATCTATCTATCTATCTATCTATCTATCTATCTACCTGTCTGTCCATCTGTCTGTCTATCTGTCCGTCTATCCGTCCATCTATCTATCTATCTATCTATCTATCTATCTATCTATCTATCTATCTATCTATCCATCCATCTGTCCATCCATCCGTCTGTCTGTCTGTCTGTCTATCTATCTTCCTTAAAACCCTTATTTGTCATCTTAGAATTGAAACTACATATTGAAGAACAATAAGGGCTAGGCAATGGGGGTTAATTGACTTGCCCAGGATCACACAGCTGGGGAGTCTGTGCATACTCTTTTATTTGATACTACCAGTACAAGGCTTAGACCCCAAAGAGATCAAAGAAAGAGGAGAAATACCCATATGTATAAAAATATTCATACCAGCTCTTTTCATAGTGACAAAGAATTGGACACTAAGGAGACATACATCATTAGAGGAACAGCTGAACAAATGATGGTAAATAAATATAATGAAATATTATTATATGTAGGACAATGCCTGGCACATAGTAGGTGATTCATAAATGTTGATTGATTGACTATAAAGAATGATAACGGGGTCAGTTTCAGAGAAATCTAGGTGTATAAAGTGATACAAAATGAAGTGAGCAGAACCAGGAGAACAATTTCTACCATTACAACACTGAAAAGGCACACCCCAACTTTTTTTTTTAAACTATTAGCTTCTAGAATACTAAGTATTAGTTCCAAGACAGTAGAGTGGTAAAGGCTAGGCAAGTGGGGTTAAGTGGCTTGCCTAGAGTCACACAGCTAGGAAGTGTTTGAGGTCAGATTTGAACCCAGGACCTCCTGTCTCTGGGTCTGGCTCTCTATCCACTGGCCATTTAGCTGCCCCCTGAAAAGCAACTCTGAAAGCCTTAAAAACTCAAATCAATAAAATGATCAACTCTATTTCAAAGAACCAGTGATGAAGCAGGCTATCCACCTTGTTAAAGAACGGCGACGGACTTGGGGTGCAGATTGACATGCACAGTCTTGGGCATGGCCGAGGATAGAATTCATTTTGCTTGACTGCATATTTCTTACAAGGGCGTTTGATTTTTTGTTTTCAAGGAGGGAGAAGAAATGGAAGGCAGGAAAAATAGATTTTTGTTAAATTAACAAAATTCAGATAATAAAGAAAAAAAGTTTTGGCATTGATTTTATTGCCATTTTTACTAGGAATACAGGACTTCGTAACCTCAAGCGGCTGTGGGTGGGAGCCTGTGGGTGTTTGGGAGGATACAGCTGTGGACTTGGAGAAGAAATGAATAGCTTGGGAAAGGATGTCTGACTTCAGCTGCATAAAGGGATAGTCGAGAGGTATTGCTGCTACGGCCCTCTTTTTTTTTTAAGTTTATTTATTTAATTAAATGATTTAGAATATTTTTCCATGCTACGGCCCTCTTAAAGAAATACTCTAGCTAGATGAGAGGGAATGGAAAGTGTCTACAAAATACACAATTTGTGTATACAACAGGGAATTGGAGTCTCAGTATATACAAATTCCAAAGGGGTATACTAACAAATCATAACATTGGAATGGACCCTGGAGGCCATCTAGTTCAACCAATTTCTGAAACAAAAACCTCACCTATGTCGTGCTCCAATAGGAAACATGGAAGACCTGAGTTAGAAGTGCGACAGGGAGAGGGGCAGTTAGGTGGTACAGTGCTACTCTTCTTCCCGAGTTCAAATCTGCCCTCAGATGCTTACTAGCTGTGTGGTTCTGGGCAAGTCACTTAACCCTATTTGCCTCAGTTTCCTCATCTGTAAAATGAGCTAGAGAAGGAAATGGCAAATCACTCTTTTTTTTTTCCTTTAAAAACCCTCACCTTGGGGGCAGCTGGGTAGCTCAGTGGATTGAGAGCCAGGCCTAGAGACGGGAGGTCCTAGGTTCAAATCTGGCCTCAGCCACTTCCCAGCTGTGTGACCCTGGGCAAGTCACTTGACCCCCATTGCCTAGCCCCTTACCACTCTTCTGCCTTGGAGCCAATATATAGTATTGATTCCAAGATGGAAGGTGAGGGTTTTTTTTGTAACCCTTACCTTCCGTCTTGGAGTCAATACTGTGTATTGGCTCCAAGGCAGAAGAGTGGTAAGGGCTAGGCAATGGGGGTCAAGTGACTTGCCCAGGGTCACACAGCTGGGAAGTGGCTGAGGCCAGATTTGAACCTAGGACCTCCTGTCTGGCTCTCAATCCACTAAGCTACCCAGCTGCCCCCGCAAATCACTCTTGTATGTGTGCCAAGAAAATCCCAAAAAGAGTCAGGAAAAGTTAGATACAATTGAAAAACAATTCAACAACACAAACAAAATGAGAGAGGTGCCAACCCAAGTCCCACCACAGACCCCCATTATGTCACATCCAATAAGCTTTTGCTTGAAGAATGAAAGGGGAACCCACAACCTCTCCAAGACTCCATTTTCCAACCTCTGCCTTTTCCTTGGCTGTCCCCCATGTCTGGAATGTTCTTCCTCCTCACCTGTGATCTCTTAGCTTCACTGGCCTCTTTCAAGGCTCAGATCAAACACCACCTTCTGTAGAAGACCTTTTCTATCTGCCCAACTTCTAGAGATATTTATCCCCTCAGATTACTTTCTAGCTGGTCTGTTTCTAGGTGGCACAGTGGGTAGAGCACTGGGCTTGAAGTTAGGAAGACTCATCTTCAAGAGATCGAATCTGTCCTCAGACACACATCCTGGTCAAGTTTGGCCTCAGTTTCCTCAACTGTAAAATGAGCTAGAGAAGGAAATGGAAAACCTTTCCAGTATCCTTCCTGAGAAAATCCCAAATGGGGTCAAAAAAAGGATAGGATGTGATTGAAACAACTCCATGATAACAACAAATAGCCACTGCTTCCCAGAATTGAGAAGCAAATGAGATAAATACTTGTAATGTAGTAAATACTAAAAAAAATGCTTGCTGACTGGTTGACCAAGTCCCAAAGGCATCCATTACACATTTGGACTGCTTTGACTATTGACGTTTTCCCTGACACAGAGCCTAAATCTGTCTCTCAGCATCTTCCACCCCAGTGTTTTCCCCTTTGGAGTCATGCAGAATGAAACTTATGCCTCTTCCATACTGTTGTGGCTCAAGCATTTCAGTTGTGTTCAACCCTTTATGACCCCATTTGGAATTTTCTTGACAAAGATACTCGAATTTGCCATTTCCTTCTTTAGCTCATTTTAACGGTGAGGAAACTGAGGCCAACAGGGGTAAGTGACTTGCCCAGGGTCACCCATATGCATGTCTGAAATTGGATTTGAACTCAGAAAGATGAATCTTCCTGACTCCAGACCTGGAGCACTCTGTCCACGGTGCCACCTACCTACTTCCACATTACAACCCTTCAAATCCTTTTGGTCATGCCAATGATGACTTCAGTATGTTTCTGCTTTGTTCCATGCTTGCCTACTTCTGATTCCTGGATTTCCTCGCATGAACATAGCTTTTAAATTCACTCTGTAATAACTGGATTGTTTCTTTCAAATAAGATATTCCCTTCAAGGGCCATGTTCCGGCACAGGTCCCATTCTGGTGAGGTGGATGGTCTAAATGCCAACCCCATTGGGACCTGGCAGACCTCTTCCTACCTTTCCAGCCTTCTTACACCGTATTCTCTGCCATCTGCTCTGCAATCCTGTTACATTGACCTCCTTGCTGTTCCTCACACAAGAAACTCCACTTCCAAACTCCAAAGTCCAAGCCTTTTCTCTGGCTGTCTTCCATGCCTGGAATTCTCTCCCTCCTTATTTCCTCCACCTCATTCCCTGGGCTTGCTTCAAGACTCATTTAAAATCTTACCTTATACAAGAAACTCTTCCCTAACTCCTTTAACATTTGTCCCTTCCCTCTGTTGATTGTCCAATTTGTACTGTAGATGTACATACACACACACACACACACACACATGCACGCTCGCACGCACACACAAGCACACACAGACACACGCACACAGACACAAATGTGTATTGGTGACCCCTTTTCCCCAGCAGAAATAGAACTCGAGTCAAAAACCTGGTAGGATCTGAATAAAAGGAGAGGTGAGAGAAGGGCATTCTAGGCAGATGGACTGGTCTGGGCACAGGCATTGAGCCAGGAATGCCTATGCCATTTTTAGGGGAGAAGTAAATAGACTCCTTTTGCTGGAGCAGAGTTTACTTAAAAGAGTCTGGAGAGATTCATTCATTCATCAAATATTTATTGCATATCTACTATATGCTTACCATAATGCTAGGTGTGGGAACTTTGTTGTTCATTCGTTTCAATTGTGTCAGACTTGTTGGGACCCCATTTGAAGTTTCCTTGCCAGAAATACTGGAGTGGTTTGCCATTTCCTTACAGATGAGGGAACCGAGGCCAAGAGGTTTAAGTGACTTGCTCAGGGTCACATAGCTAGTAAATGTCTGAGGCTGGATTTGCTGGGAATACAGAAACAAAAATGAAACAATCCTTCTCTCCAAGGCTCTTACTCTCTACTGGAGTTAAAATTGAAGAGAGAGGTTTGAGTTAAGATTGTGGAGGCTGAACTGAGGGGTTTGCTCATATTTTCAAGGGGGTCGGTGGCTGTTGAAGGATTTCAAATAGGGGCTAAGACATTTCAGGAGTGGAGCATTAGGAAACTTAACCTAGCAGCAGGTTGTGGGATAATTAATTGGATGGAAGGGGGGCATAGTTGGGGACTGCATAGCTACAATACAGATTTATGCTGATGGGAAAGAAAGAGATGGAAATGATAAATATTAGTCCTGGCTCACTCCTTAAATTAAACACACACAAAGTCCATCTATATCTTTATCTATCTACCTGCCTACCTGCCTATCTATCTATCTATCTATCTATCTATCTATCTATCTATCTATCTGCCTGCCTGTCTGCCATCCATCTATCCTTCCATCTGTCTGTCTGTCTATCCATCCATCCATCCATCCATCCATCTATCTATCTATCTATCTACCCATTCATCCATATCTTTCTCTGTCTCTCCCTACCTTCTATCTATTCATCTTCTATTTATTATCTATCTATCTACATATCTATCTGTCTGTCTATCCATCCATCCATCCTTCTATCATCTATCTATCTACCCATTTATCCATATCTTTCTCTGTCTCTCCCTACCTTCTATCTATCCATCTTCTATTTATTATCTATCTACATATCTATCCATTCATCTATCCATCCATCCATCCATCTATCTATCTATCTATCTATCTATCTATCTATCTATCCATTCATCTATCCATCCATCCATCTATCTATCTATCTATCTGTCTGTCTGTCTGTCTGTCTATCTATCCATCTGTCTATCATTCTATCTATCTATCATCTATCTATCTATCTATCTATCTATCTATCTATCTATCCATTCATCTATCCATCCATCTATCTATCTATCTATCTATCTATCTATCTATCTATCTATCTATCTATCTGTCTGTCTATCTATCCATCTGTCTATCATTCTATCTATCTATCTATCATTCTATCTATCTATCATCTATCTATCTATCTATCTATCTATCTATCTATCTATCTATCTATCTATCCATTCATCTATCCATCCATCTATCTATCTATCTATCTATCTATCTATCTATCTATCTATCTATCTGTCTGTCTATCTATCCATCTGTCTATCATTCTATCTATCTATCTATCATTCTATCTATCTATCATCTATCTATCTATCTATCTATCTATCTATCTATCTATCTATCTACATATCTCTCTATCTATATAGCTATCAATCTATGACTATATATATGTCTATCCATGTCTACATATCTATATGTATGTCTGTAGATGTCTAGATGTCTCTATATGTATGCATATGTACATATATGTGTGTATGTATGTATAAATATGTATAAACATACTAGTTTATTTGTATGTTGTATCTCCTTAGAACATACATTTTTTTGATGACTGGAATGATTTTTTTATTTTCTCTAGAGTATCCCCAGACCTAAAATAAATTGCCTTTGGTCTGAAAAATTCATCATATGAAGTTTTTTTTGGCCTTCCCTCACCCAAATGAAGAACTCTTCTGTAAAAAAAAAAAATCATTAGGAGCTACCTGAGGGATTATAAGAGGATAAATGACTTTTACTTAGCTGGTATATGTCAGAGACAGGATTTGAATGCAGGTCTTCCTGACTGCAAAGCTGTCTCCTATACACATGTACCACTGTTAGCTCATGGTTTTCCACATTTAAAAGATTATAGGATCATAGAATTCAAGTTGGAAGACACGTCAGGAGCCAACTAGTCCTCGTCCTTATTCTAATTTAAAAAAATAAAAATATGGGGCAGTTAGGTGGCTCAGTGATTGAGAGCCAGTCTTGGAGATGAGAGGACCTAGGTTCAAATCTGGCCTCATACATTCTCTAGCTGTGTGACCCTGGGCAAGCCATTCAACCCCAATCGCCTAGCCCTTGCTATCCTTCTGTCTTGGAATTATCTCAATTCTAGGACAGAAGGTAAGGGTTTAAGAAAACATTTAAGAGAATTCATTGAATATGAGGGGAAGGAAAAGTGAGAGTTGGCTAGCTCAACATTGACCCAAGATTTTCTATCTGGATGCCTGGCAAGATGACAGCACCATTGATTGGAACCAAGGGAAGGTCCGAAGGGTGGAATGGACAGCCTTTATCTGTGATTTGGTCATTCATTAACAAGCCTAACTCTTAACTTGGAAAGTGGGAGAATTGTCATCAAGCACTCAACATTCTGTCCCTCTCAAAATGGCGGACCAGTGTCCATGATGGAGCAGTCTGCCGAAGCCCATGCTCCTCCATGCCAGCTTGTGTTCCAGAATTTAGGCAGATGTCTGACTCTTGCCATGTCCCATTCCACCTTGAAATATGCGTGTGTCAGCATGGAAATGGACATCCGTATTTTGGTGAATAAAGGTCACACACATACGTGCTTAGTTAGCCTGCAATTATATTCACCTTGCTGGACCCAATGACTCACCTCTACCCTCATTAACTCCACCCTCAGAGTTGCCCTTTTTAAAAAGATTCAATAAAGAGATAGCTCATCCCCTTCCCTTTCCAGGCTTTAACCAGAGGAAAGAGTAAGGCTGGACTGAGAGGCCTTTGGAGAAGGACCCAAAAGCTCGGGCTTCGCTTCCCAGCATCCCCCACTCTCCCAAACCCACAGAGCCCAGTGAGTGCAAATTGACATTTATGAATGTATTTCTTAGGGCCACATTAGAAATGACTTCCACATCAGCAGCCCAGGAAAGGAAAAGGTCAAAGTGTCTGGAGGTGGTATGGCTAAGACACTGAACTTTAACCCTAGATTAAAAAAAGTTAAAATTGTGTTTTCTTCATCAGAATTCCAGCTGGAAAAAGAAGGTAAGAGAGGGTGAGATGAGGGTAGCAGCCCATTGTAACCCTGAGGGGAGTACCTGAGAGGAATAGGTTGGAGGTCCTTCAGGGCTGGCTCTTTGGGCTCGCTGAGTAATAATTTTCACGAGAAAGTGGGTTGAAGTTAAGAGGGAAACACTGGGATCTCTGCCGACTTGCCAATTCTCAGGCACCCTAATGGCAGGTGTAAACAGAGAGCCTACTGTGCGTGGATCAACTAAGAGAGACGTGATAAAAATTAAAAAGATCTGATCTCTAGAAAACTTTACAACAGAATTTATAACCAATCAGTCAAAATGCATTTATTAAGTGCTACTATGTGCCAGGCACAGAAAGGTAAGAAACATGCATTTATTAGACGCCTATTATGTGCCAGACACTGTGCTAAGCACTTTGCAAAAATTATATTACAGATATTGGTCCTCACCACAACTCTTGGTTGCCCCCATTTTACATATGAGGAAACTGAGGCAAACAGCAGTTAAGTGACATGCCCAGGGTCACACAGCTAGGAAATGTCTACGGTTGGATTTGAACTCATGTCTTCCTGACTCCAGGCGCAGTGCTCAATTCCCACCTACCTGCCTCTAGCTGGGGAGGGATAGCATGGGGGGAAAATGTCAAAAGAAGGGAGTGTATTCTAGACCGATAGGCTGGTCAATGCAAAGGTAATCTGGAGCCAGGCTGTGAAGACCTTTAACAACTAACCAGAAAAATGTGTATTTGCTCCCAGAGGCAATAAACTTAAATTTATTGAATAGGCAATGACACGGTTAGACACAACTGAAAACTTTATAGCTCGAATCTTTCTATTCCTTTAAAAAAAATTTTAACCCTTACTTTCTGTCTTAGGGTCAATTCTAAGACAGAAAAGTGGTACAGGCTAGGCAATAGGGGTTAAGTGACTTGCCCAGGGTCACAAGAATAGAAAGTATCTGAGGTCACATTTGAACTCAGGACCTCCTCATCTTCCTGCCTGAACTGCTCTGTGTGTGTTTCCAGAATCATAACTAGGGAGGAGATTGCAACTGGGGCCTTTGACCAGGGGGCCAAAATCTAGAGGGTGCTAACAGTATTTTAGTCTTTCTGCCCCAGAGAAACAACAAAGCTTCAGCCACTAGTTAGCAAGACCTTTAGTCTTGTTAGAACAGGAAATGGCCAGATGGCCCTCCTTTCTGCCCCCTCTGGTACCTGCACCCTAGGAGAGCTCCTTCTCCCCAGCCTTCCTCCGAACTCCCACATCCTGGGGCTTGAGGATTCCTCCCCCAGGGATATTTTGTAACCTACAAAAAAAAAAAAGGTTAGTTATTGCTGGTTTTATGCTTTGCCAATTTTGCTCTGGAATATGGGCTTTTCAGGTTGTTATATTCTATTGACTTGTTTTTTTCTTCCAAAGAACTTGAGGTTGGCAAACAATCTTAATCATTATATAGCAGGTCATCAAAAGAATTCTTCCCATTAAGCTTTAAGAGAAGCTTCAGATTGACTTAGCCTAAAGTGTAAGTAAATGGATGTTTCCTCCCAACACCCAGAAAGCCAACGGATTTGGACTTTTCCTGGGCTTTGGGTCATAAAAGCAAATTCTTTTGTGGGTTGTTTCCATTTTCCAGGCTGCAGCGAGGGAGTCTCTCCCAACTCTCACCTTCCCAACATATGCACTAGAATGTAAGCTCTTTAAGGGCAGGAGCTGGTTTTATTTATTTTTTTTTATATGTGCCTAGCACAGTGTGTTGTTGTTCGGTCATTTCATTTGCATCTGACTCTTCCTGACTCTATTTGGGGTTTTCTTGGCAAAGATATTGGAATGGTTTGCCACATTTCCTTCTCTAGCTCATTTCGTAGATGAGGAAACTGAGGCCGACAAAGTTAAGTGACTTGCCCAGGGTCACACAGCAAGTATCTATGACCCAATTTGAACTTGGGTCTTCCTAACTCCAGGCATGGCACTCTTTATCCAATTCAGCATCTAGCTGGCCCATTTTGGAATCAGAGGACCTGGGTTCAAATCTTGTGCAACTGTGGACAGGTTCCCTAACCTTCCTGAGCCTCAGTTTCTTCATCCATAAAACAAGGGAGGTTGGACTAATTGGTCTCCGGCTCTTTCTAGATCTATGATCTGCATTGATAGTTTCTCACATTGATCAATTGACAAGAATGTACTAAGTGCTCACTGTGTACCCCATGGGGGATACAAAGACAAAAAGCAAAATAATCTCTGTTTACATTCTAATAAGAGAGAGAGGAGACAACCTACACACATAAATGCACATTTATACATATACAACTATATTTAAAAAACATAACTATAGGGGTGGGTGGGTAGCACAGTAGATAGAGTGCCAGTCTGGCGATGAGGAGGTCCTGGGTTCAAATCTGATGTCAGATACTTCCTAGCTGTGTGACCCTGGGCAAGTCCCTTAACCCCCACTGCCTAGTCCTTATTGCTCTTCTGCCTTGGAATTGATCATTTGACAGAAGGTAAGGGTTAAAAAAAAAAAAGACTCTAGATAGGTGATCAGGCATTACTTCCATGACCAGCCAGGAACTTTCAGAGCTATTTCTGGTCATATATGAATCATCCATATCAAATCTTCTAGTTAATTGCTGAGCGGGAAAAGCTGCTAATATGGGCTACCACACCTGGCAAACTTGGAAGCTCATAGATAATGGTTTTTCTTGGACTGAGTCCTCTAGGAAACAAGATCTGATCATCCTTCTCCCGAGCAGACATGATTTCAGCAAGTACCACCCTAGGTTCACCTAACTAGTTCTGTCCCTGGCCCTCCAGTTGCTTTGGTCTCTGGGGCATTTTTTTCTTTTGCATTCATCTGTTAAGCATCAAAAGGTCAGTAGCAATGGAGACTGGTACAATGGCACCATGGAGAAAAGATTGCCTAAGCAGTGGCAGGAATGGGCTAGTGCCAAGATACTGGCGAGAGGCGAGAGGTCATCCCAAAAGATGAAGCTGGGCTAGTTGGTGATTTGATGCTAATTTGATGAATAATTAGTAATGCTGTAAAAATGATTTTATGTCCCAAAGGAGCTCCAATATTAGTTAGCCTCCTGACTGACTGTATTACTAGCAGTAAGATACTTAATCTTGTTTAAATCATTCTGTGATTATACGCTGTGTTTCTCTTACATTTATCCTATCATATCAGCATATTGCATATCAACAACTGCCATTGTCCTGACTTTTGTCTTGCCATTGGACTTCAATGACTCTGGATGAAAGAGAGGCTGATTACTTTTTGGGATTCTGCCTTGCTTAAACCCAATTCACACACAAATCAAGCCATCACTTCGTAATGTCATTGGTCCCCTTTAAAAACAAAGGCTGAGCAACAACCACTTGTTGCCATGTAGGAATAGATAGCTGTCCTATACCTGATTCATACCGTGATGGTTGGACACATCTTATTTTCTCCTTTTTAAGGGAAACTCTAGACTAACGTCAAGAATAGACTTGTCCCCAGAATAGCTGGGATGGTATTGATGAACCAGTGGGTGTAGGAATGGAGAGCTTAATTCCCTCACCGAGAAGTTAGACTTTCCCAAAGCTGAATCCAAGCAAACCATGATGGCTAAGTAAAGGGCACAGAGTGATGGTATAGGTCACCAGCTCCTATGGATTTACTGATCTTGGTTTCTCTGATCCCCAAGTTAGAGAGATACATACAAGGCAGCACATACACAACAAAGAATATTACAGGTGTGAAGATTGGATTTGGCTCTCTCCTGATTGTAACAATGAAGGTTCTTAGCTCTTCCTTTATTGTGAAGATTAAATTGTAATCCCCTGTTTATTTTTAGATTTTAATCCCCAAAAGTGTTAACTCAGTATTTAAAGTAGATCTACCCATTTTAACTACAAAAAGATGTTAACTAACCAAAAAAGGTGTTAACTAACTACAAAAGGTGTGACACCCATTTCATACACTGAGTGGGCAGTCCTGGAGAGGAGCATCTGCTGTGATTGGTAGACTTAAAAATTTAGGGGAAGTGACACAAGAGAAAAAGGGCTTTAAATAGAGGAAACAGAGGCACACAAGGATGGATCATTCAGTCACTCAGAGTTGGACTGGAAGAGATCAGACAATCAGGCTTAGAGTGAGGAGAGCCTGGAAGAGTCACTGGGGCTTGGACTAGAAGACAAACACTTGAGGAGAGACTAGAAGACAGATACTCAGACTTGGAGTCAAGACAGTTGGCTGTGGAACTGGACCCCTGGAGGAACTTGTGCAGGAGACCTTAGACTGCTTTCCTTTTAGAAGGTGACCATGATGAGTGAAAGGCTGACTTAGTTTCCTTGCCTTTCTGGAGGTGTGAACCTCTGAGAAAGGCCCATAGTCTTGAGACTCCTTTCTCTTGGCTGGGGCCTGAGGATTTCTACCTGACTCAGAGGAAGCCAGAGCGCTCTCTCTCTCTCTCTCTCTCTCTCTCTCTCTCTCTCTCTCTCTCTCTCTCTCTCTCTCTCTCTCTCTCTCTCTCTCTCCCCCTTTCTCTCTTCCTTGATATCTTCCCTGTATTGTAAATAAACTACTATAAATTCCATTTACTTTGGTAATTTATTTTGGGATTTAGAAATTAAATCCTTGGCCACCACCAATCTAATACTCAGAGTCCAACCAATAAAAATTTAACATATTTCGTGAAAATATTCAGTTCAACCATAAATCTAACACAGGTCAAATAAAAAAAAAATACTATTCATCTAACCACAGGGAAGTAGAGAGAGAGAGAGAGAGAGAGAGAGAGAGAGAGAGAGAGAGAGAGAGAGATGGATAGATAAGTAGATGGATAGATAGAAGGATGAGATGGATGGAGACATAGATAGATAGACAGACAGACAGATAGACAGACAGACAGATAGATAAGTAGATGGATAGATGGATAAAATGGATGGATGGATAGATGGATAGACTGATTGATTAATTGATTAAGACATACACACATACATACTATTGTCAATATTTAGTCATTTCAGTCATGTCTGACTCTTTGAGACCCCTTCTGGGATTTTCTTGTCAAAGAAACTAGAGTGATGTACCATTCCCTTCTCCAGCTCATCTTATAGATTAGGAAACCGAGACAAACAGGGTTAAGTGACTTGTCCAGGGTCACATAGCTACTAAATGTCTGAAGCTAGATTTGAACTTAGAAAAATGAGACTTCTTGACTCCAGGTCAAACATTCTATCCACTTCATCACCTAGCTAGCTAGCTAGAGAGATAAATGCTAAAGCCATGGTAAGTGCTTAATATGCCGTGTGGTATGCCAAATGGTGAGATTACAAATAAAAGCAAATGATATAGTTCTTCTCCTCAGATGCTATTGGGGGAAGACAATACACAAAGGGGAACTAGAAAGGGGGGGAGGGAGGATCCCTACAAAGAATCCGGCTATTGTTCAGGAAGTAGAAAGGGAATGGAATCAGAAGTGAAGTTGATGCCTGTTCTTACTCATTTCTTGGAAGTAAGGTTGGGCCTCCCATCCACTTCAGGACCTGGAACATAACAATAGTAGGGTGTCTTGACCTGGAGAAAATTCCGTTTCGTGTTTTCCAAACTACCCAAGTCCGTTGGAAGCAGCCAACCACAAATGGTAGCTGTCTCCTTTGGAGTGTTATTCTTTCTCCTCAATATCTATAGGGTTGAACATCAGGGTCGGTCGCTGTTTCCTGGATCAAATTACTACTCAAACCAGATGGTCTCTTTTCAAGTTGGTGACTCATTCTTTTCTGGAGTAGGACCCAGGCACACACACATCCACATATAAACACACACAGGTTCCTGCTCGAAGAGGGGATTTGGACTGCATGCTCGTCCCCTGCTTAAGCCTCCCTGTTTATATTCCCATTTCTCCAGGCATAGATTTTTAGCATAATTGGTCCAGCTAAGGAGAACTTCAAGCTTTGGGGATGATTCATCGCACAGCGATTGCCTTTTAAACAAAGATTTCCAAGAACAAGATTTGGGAAAGAATCTCCCCCTGCGCACACACACACACACACCAAAACCCATCCTTATTATGATAGCAGTAAGAGGTTATTTTCAATGAATGAGTAAGTATGTTAATGAGCAACTGAAGGGCTCTAGAGTCTATTCTGGTTGAATCCCAGGAAGAGGACTCAGAATCTGGGAGATTTCTGGGATGATTCATCTCTTTTTTTTTTCCCTTTTGGTTGCAGTTTGAAAAGAGGTGCATGAATCACTGGTGAATGGCTCTGTTGCCTCCACTTCCTTAGAAAAGAGCCTGCTTATCTGCTGACTTTGAAACTCAAGCCAGGGGGCCCCAGACCGTCCTTTGGTCTTCCTCCAGGAGATAAGCAAAACCTAAAAAAGGAAAGATTCTAAAAAAAGACAATTCATAAAGATGAAAAAGGCACGTGGGAGCAAAAATATTTATCACCACCAAACATTTATTCAGCACCTGCTGTGTGCCAGGCACTGTACTAAGCAGTTAGAACAAAAACAAAAAACTCAAATAGGATCTCATTTGATCCTGATTGCAACCTTTGGAGATAGGTAGTGCTGTTATTCTCATTTTGCAGTTGAGAAAACTGAGGCAAATAGAAGTTAAGTGTCTTGCCTAGGGTTACAAAGCTAGTAAGTGTCTGAGGCTAGATTTGAACTCAGTTCTTCCTGACTCCAGGTTCAGAACTCTATCCACTGTGACATTTGCCTCTACAAAGTAAATCAAAAGGAGCTGCTAGGTGGCCCAGTGGATAGAGAGCCAAGCCTGGATATGGGAGGTCCTGGGTTCAAATTTGACCTCAGGTACTTCCTGGCTGTGTGACCCTGGGCAAGTCACTTAACCCCCATTGCCTACCGCTTACTGCTCTTCAACCTTGGAACCAATGCTTGATATCGATTCAAAGACAGAAAGTAGGGGTTAAAAACACATGCACACAAAGTGAAGCAAAAACCAATCCTTTTCCTCTAGGAGCACAGCATCTAAGAGGAGACAATATGCAAACAGCCACTTACAAACAAGACGGAGGCAGGATAAAACAAAGATAATCAAAAAAAGGAAGGAACTAGCATTCCCCAGACTGGAAGCTAAGGGAATACCTACTTACTGAAGAATGGTGAATGTTTGTGTAGGGGTAGCCAGATGGTGCATTGAGGAAAGAGCCGGAATTGGAAAGACCTGAATTCAAATCCAGTCTCAGACACTTTCTTGGCTGTGTGATCTTAGACAAGTCATTTAACCCAGTTGGCCTCAGTTTCATCATCTGTAAAGTGAGATGGAGAACAAAATGGCAAACCACTCTAATATCTTCACCAAGAAAATCCCAAATGGAGTCACAAAGAATTGGACAGGACTGAAATGACTGAACATGACAGTATGGTCCCTTCTAGTTCTAACACTGGAGCAGTTAGGTAGTGCAGTGGTTAGAGTAACAGGTTTTGAGTCAGGAAGACCTGAGCTCAAATATGGCCTTAGATGCTTTCTTAGCTGTGTCACTCTGGGTGACTTCCTTCACCCTGTTTGCCTCAGTTTCCTCATCTGTAAACTGAGCTGGAAAAGGCAATGATAGACCACTCTCGTATCTTTGTCAAAACACACACACACACATACACACACCCCAAAAGGGATCATGAAGAGTTAGACAGGTCTAAAATGACTGAACAACAACTAAACAAACTGGAATGTGAATGGAATGGGATATTTTTGTGCCAAAAGAAGTCATGAAATGGATAGTTCCCTTGAGGTAGACCACATACTGATACAGAGAGAAGTGTACAGAACTAGGCAACCAATTTATATGATGGCAATATCGCTGTAAAAAACATACACCCTAACAAGACTTTAGGACTGATCAATAAGATGATAAAATGCAAACAGAGAACTAAAGATGAATCACGCTGCTCACTTCCTGCCAGGGAGCTGATGGATTGATTTTTTTCCCCATTTGAATAAGTTTATTTAGTCAATTTAGAAAATTATTCCTTGGTTACAATAATCACATAGCTGATGTCTTTAAAATACAGAGGGAGACATTCTGGGACATCATGGCCAATATGCATTTATTATGAAGGCTTTATTTTATTTTTGTCATTCAATGGAGAGGGGAGAAGTAATAAAAGTTTGTAAAAGAAATAAGTAAATCGGAAAAGCAAACATGGCTCACTCATTTAATAAATAAAAAAGAGTGTGACACAACAAATGTTAACAGTGACTTTTTTTGTGACAGTAGTAAAGAACTGGAAACAAAGAGGATGCCCATCAATTGGGAAATGCCAATTATATTATGGTATTTGACTGTAATGGAATCTGATTGTAATGTAAGAGAATCTTGTACAGTATGAACTGATACAGAGTAAAGTGAGCAGAACCAGGAAAACAATTTATATAAGAACAACACCACCAAGGAGACAAGCAACTCGGAAAGACTTAAGAACCCTCGTCTAAGCTGTGACCCACCACAGTTCCAGAGAAACGATGATAAAGGAGCCTGACAAAAATCTGCAGGCCACATAACTTGAATGGCATTGCAGGATAAGTTTTGGGTCTCAGAGAAAGCATACAAATCCCTCTCAGAATTGGAGGGATATAAAGATCCCAGCTTTTGGGACAAAAGTCCACTATTTGACAAAAACTGCTGGGAAAATTGGAAAACAGTATGAGAGAGATTGGGTTTGGATCAACATCTCACACCCTACACCAAGATAAATTCAGAATGGGTGAATGACTTGAATATAAAGAAGGAAACTATAAGTAAATTAGGAGAACAGAGAATGGTTTACCTGACAGATCTATGGGAAAGGAAAGATTTTAAGATAAAGCAAGAGTTAGAAAAATTGCAAAATGTAAAATAAATAATTTTGATTACATTAAATTAAAAAGATTTTGTACAAACAAAACCAATGCAACCAAAATTAGAAGAGAAGCAACAAATTGGGAGGAAAATCTTTATAACAATAACCTCTGACAAAGGTCTAGTTACTCAAATATATAACTAGCTAAATCAGTTGGACCATAAATCAAGCCATTCCCCAATTGATAAATGGTAAAGGGACACTAATAGCCAATTTTCAGATAAAGAAATCAAAATGATCAATAAGTACATGAAAAAGTGTTCTAAATCTCTTATAATCAGAGAAATGCAAATCAAAACAACTCTGAGATACCACCTTATACCTAGCAGGTTGGCTAATATGATAGCAAAGGAAAGTAATAAATGTTGGAGGGGATGTGGCAAAATCAAGATATTAATGCATTGCTGATGGAGTTGTGAACTGATCAAACCATTCTGAATGGCAATTTGGAACTACGCCCAAAGGGCACTAAAAGACTGCCCTTTGATCCAGCCATAACACTTCTGGGTTTATGCCCTAAAGAGATCATAAGGAAAAAGACTTGAACAAAAATATTTATAGCTGCACTCTTTGTGGTATAAAAAAATTGGAAAATGGGGGGATGCCCTTCAATTGGGAAATGGATGAACAAATTGTGGTATCTGATGGTATACTGTTGTTCTGAAAGGAATAATGAACTGGAGGGATTCCAGGTGAACTGGAAGAACCTCCAGGAATTGATGCAGAGTGAGAAAAGCAGAACCAGGAGAACATTGTACACAGAGACGGATACACTGAGGTACAATCGAATGTAATGTACTTCTCTACTAGTAGCAATGCAGTGACCCAGGACAATTCTGAGGGACTCATGAGAAAGATGGTGTCCACATCCAGAGGAAGAACTGTGGGAGCAGAAACACAGAAGCAAAACAGCTGCTTGAATACATGGTTCGATGGGGATAGGATTGGGAATGTAGACTCTAAACGATCACCCTAATGCAATTATCAATAATATGGAAATAGGTCTTGATCAATGACACAAGTAAAACCCAGAGGAATTGCCCATCGGTTGGGGACAGGGGGATAGGGAAGAGGGGAGGGAAAGAATGTGAATCATGTAATCTTGGGGAAATATTCTAAATTAATTAATTAAATAAAAATTTTCAATCTAAAAAAAAAAAGAACTGGAGGGATAACGTCAAGGAGCATGGTGAAAGTTGACCTTGGCTCTCCATGTAGACGGTACTGCCTGCCAGCTGCTGCCATCCCATGGAGACACTTCTAGGCTAGGAAGATGGGAAGTCCCAAAGACTTCAGACCCTTCTGAGCTTGCAGGTCCCTCAACTCAAAGCAGGATGTAAGAAGGAGATCTAGGACAAAGCCAGAGGGGAGACTTTACCTTTTCCTCCAAGTGGTTCCTTCACAAAGAGTTAGTTAAAAAGTCATACTTGTTTCAGTTTGTGGATTACCTAACTAGCCTGACAATTTATAGATAAGTGACCAGGTCTTCTTGGTCTCTTGGGAAATGATTCATGTGCAACACTCTAATTCACTCCTGTTGGAAAGATTTTCTATGTTTCATCTAAAGATTGTAGTTGATTGAACTTCTTGTCTCCTACTTTAATTGGAGTATGGTGACTTGATTAATTTATTCAGGCACCTTATTCTTGCAGAGAGAATGGACTCAAAGTACAAAATGAGATATGGCAGGTAGGTGGTTTAATAGATAGAAGACTTCCACCTTCCCATCACTCTGGAGGACCTGGAGTCAGGAGCACTCATCTTCCTGAGTTCAGATCCAGCCATAGAAACTTACAGGCTAGGTGATCCTGGGCAAGTCTCTGGACCCTGTTTCCCTCAGTTTCCTCATTGTAAAGTGAGCTGGAGGAAGCAATGGCAAACCAGTCTTTTTTTTGTCAAGAAAATCTGTCAGACATAACTGAAATCCCTGAAAGACAACTATTAAAGGAACTCTGTATTTTCAGGGGCCAATTTATTTTGCTTGAATAGGTAAGCTTCTTTTTCTTTTCCTTACTATTTGGGATCAGGGAGGTGGGAGGCAGCAGAGGAGGTTGCCAAGGAAGAAGAAAAAGAAAAGAAAGAAAAAAGGGCCAGAAAATCATTTTTACAACATGTAGAAGAAAGGCAAAAGGGAAACCAGACAAATCGGATAGCACTGAAAGTTACACATTGAATTGATTATATACTTAAAAGGGGAAACAAGCTGTTCAATGCAGAGTCACAATTTCATTTATAATCTTCTTTTTCTCCCCCAAAAGCTTGTCCTTGAACTGTAGCCCACAGGTTGAGAATCACTCCTCCTGAGAATTTTGATGAGTTCCTTGTTTTTTGAAAGAGAACATTTGATCCAAACTATTCTCCTTTGTTCCAGGAAAAGGTCTTTCCTCCAGCTGATCCAAATGATGCCCAGCACAGTGACTGGAGCTTAGTAGGCATTTAATAAAAGCTGAGGAAGTCTCCAGACATAACAATTTTTCGTGCCACTGGACCCAGGCTTCCAACGCCGAGAGAGTGGGACTGTCTCTGTGCATCGGCTTTTCCACTTAAATCTCCTTCACGCACAAGTATCTTTGTGCACACTCATCTATCCTAACCCCGTCCACCCTCTTCAAGACCTGAGGCGATGGGGGAGTGATGACGCAACAGGTGGAGGTGACCACTGGCAGTTGTAGTCACGATCTTGCACGTAGGCAGCCCACGGACCAGTGGTCACTCGGCCCTGTGGGCAGCAGGGACATTCGGCAGCATCCTGGGCGACTGAGCAGCCCTCTCTAGGACAGCACTGCTCACCCTAATCAAGGGAGGGGACTAGAAAAGGTGTCCGAAACATTGCCTGCCCTACAAACATCCGGTCAGCACACCGCAGCTGGTGGGTCATCCCCTTTAAGCGGTCGAAATAAAAGAAAAAATACAAAGAAACTCCTACTAGGAGCATGGAACATCAGGACATTACTTGACAGAGAGAATACCCCAAGACCTGAGAGAAGAACAGCTCTAATCGGTAAAGAACTGGCGCGATATAACATCGACATCGCAGCCTTAAGCGAAACACGCTTACCAGAAGAGGGATCACTCAGCGAACGCACCACTGGATACACCTTCTTCTGGAAAGGTAGAGCCACAAATGAAGACATAATTCATGGTGTTGGCCTGGCTATCAAGACCAGTTTGCTCAAACAGCTGCCAGACTTGCCTGTGGGCATCAGCGAGAGGCTCATGAAGATCCGTTTGCCTCTCAGCAAAGACCGGTATGCCACAATCATCAGCGCATATGCCCCAACACTGACCAGCACAAAGGAGACCATCGAACAGTTCTACTCTGACCTGAGTGCCGTCCTGCACTCAGTGCCCACCAATGACAAGCTGATACTACTGGGAGACTTCAACGCCTGCATTGGCCAGGACCATGAAAGATGGAAAGGAGTGCTCGGCAAACACGGCGTGGGCAAAATGAACAACAATGGCCTACTGCTACTCAGCAAATGCTCAGAGTTCGAACTCACCATCACAAACACTGTGTTCAGAATGGCGAACAAATATAAAACAACGTGGATGCACCCACGATCAAAACAGTGGTATCTCATTGACTACATCATTGTTCACCGGTGAGACATCGAGGATGTAAAGATCACCAGAGCCATGAAAGGAGCTGAATGCTGGACAGACCACTGATTGGTTAAAGCGACTCTTCAAATGCGCATTGCACCTCGCCATCCAAAACGCACCCAGACAGTTCGCGCATTTTACAAGTGAGTCGTCTTAGAGATCCATTTTATTTGCAAACATTCCATTCCTGCCTGGACAACAAGCTGTCTGCCAAGGGACCACTCACTGGAAGCTCAACTGAGAAATGGAACCAGTTCATAGACGCAGTGAAGGAAACATCAAAGGCAGTCCTAGGCCCAAAACAATGCAACCACCAGGACTGGTTCGACGAGAACAACACTGCTATTGAAGACCTATTGAGCAAGAAGAACAAAGCCTTTATGGAGTGGCAAAATAACCCAAACTCTGCTCCTAAAAAGGACAGATTCAAGTCTCTCCAAGCCACGGTGCAGTGTGAGATCAGGAAGATGCGAGACCTATGGTGGGAAAAAAAGGCAGAAGAAATCCAGCGGTTTGCTGATATGAAAAACTACAAACAATTTTTCAGTGCCCTCAAGACTGTCTATGGGCCATTAAAACCCACCACCACTCCCTTGCTATCCTCTGATGGTGACACTCTCATAAAAGATAAAAAAGGCATCAGCAACAAGCGGAAAGAACACTTCAGTCAGCTTCTCAACTGACCCTCTTCAGTCGACCAAAGAGCCCTTGACCAGATCCCCCAAAACTGCTCCATTGAACAACTTGATGTCCCTCTTTCAATAGAGGAAGTCCAAAAAGCCATTAAACAAATGAGTGCAGGCAAGGCACCCAGTAAAGACGGGATCCCAACCGAGGTGTACAAGGCCTTAAATGGAAAGGCACTCCAGGTATTCCACATAGTGCTGACCAGCATATGGGAAGAGGAAGACATGCCCCCAGAACTCAGAGATGCCTCCATCATAGCCCTATACAAGAACAAAGGCTCACGAGCAGCCTGTGACAACTACAGAGGCATCTCACTACTCTCCACTGCTGGAAAGATCCTCGCCCATGTTATACTCAACAGACTCCTGTCATCTGTTTCAGAGTAGAACCTGCCTGAATCACAATGTGGCTTCCGACCAGATCGCAGCACCATCGACGTGGTCTTCACAGTGAGGCAAATGCAGGAAAAATGCCTTGAGCAGAACCTGAGTCTCTGCATTGTCTTCATAGACCTGACAAAGGCGTTCGATACAGTGAACAGGGATGCATTGTGGGTGATCCTCAGCAAGCTCGGTTGCCCAGCAAAATTCGTCAAACTGATCCAGCTCTTTCATGTCGACATGACAGGGGAAGTCCTATCCGGTGGAGAGATTTCTGATGGCTTCAACATCTCCAATGGCGTGAAACAAGACTATGTCCTCGCTCCGGTACTATTCAACCTATTTTTCACCCAAGTATTATGACATGCTGTGATGGATCTAGACCTGGGCGTCTACATCAAATACCGACTGGATGGCCCACTATTCGACCTTCGCCACCTGACTGCAAAAACAAAGACAACAGAGAGACTCATTCTGGAAGCTCTCTTTGCAGATGACTGCTCTCATGGCCCACCAAGAAAATCATCTCCAAACCATTGTGGACAGGTTCTCTACAGCAACAAAACTGTTTGGCCTGACTATCAGCCTCAGCAAAACAGAGGTGCTGTTCCAACCTGCATCAGGGAGGCCAACTAACCAGCTGTGCATTACAATCAATGGCACGCAGCTTTCTAACGTCAACACTTTCAAGTACCTGGGCAGCACCATCGCCAACGACGGGTCCCTAGACCACAAGATCAATGCCAGGATCCAAAAGACCAGCCAGGCACTCGGGCGGCTGTGCTGCAAAGTCCTCCAACACAGCGGTGTAAGCACTGCGACGAAGCTCAAAGTGTACAACGCAGCGGTCCTCAGCTCGCTCCTGTACGGTTGTGAGACATGGACACTGTACCGGAAGCACATGAAACAGCTGGAGCAATTCCACCAACGCTCCCTCTGGTCAATCATGAGGATCTGATGGCAGGACCGAATCACCAATCAGGAAGTCCTCGACAGAGCCAACTCCACCAGCATCGAAGTCCTGGTCCTCCAAACCCAGCTACGATGGTCTGGACACGTCATCCGCATGGACCCACAGCGAATACCAAGACAGGTATTCTATGGTGAACTGTCAGCTGGACTCAGGAAACAAGCCGACCAAAGAAAAGATTCAAGAACCAGCTAAAGTTCAACTTGAAGCAACTAGAACTCGCTGTCCCTGACAGAAGTAGCTGGCGAGCCCACATTCACCATGCCGCCACCACCTTTGAAGATGAGCAACGTCGACGTCTTGCTGCTGTGCGTGAAAGCTGACACCAGGCCACAACCGCACCTCCCGTAACAACTGGCGTCCCAGGCCCCATGTGCCACAAACTCTGCGCCTCAGCCTTTGGACTCCAACGCCACATGAGGGTACACCGTAGATGAAACTGCACAAAGACAATAGTCATTCTCGGTCACCGAGAGACTACCACTACTAATAATAAAATCTCATTTCCTTCCCCAGTCTCCCAAAGACAGCCCAAGTCCACTGAGTTTGTGGGCAAGAAGATGACTGACTAAGGGAATCCACCAAAAAAAAAAAGGAACTTGAAAGGTAACAGTTATTTCTATAGAGTTTTCTGTTTCTTTCAAGTGCAAAGAAAGTGGGGAGATCTGAGTTCAAACCTTGTTTCTGACAGCTCTTACAACTAGTGCAATCTTGGGTAGGTCCTTTGGCCTCCTTTGGGCTTAGTTTCCTTGACTGTAAAATGAGAGGGTTGGACCAGATGGACTCTAAGATCTCTTCCAATTCTCAGCCTCCATTGAAC
The DNA here is from genome assembly GCF_027887165.1 of Monodelphis domestica. Taxonomy (NCBI): domain Eukaryota; kingdom Metazoa; phylum Chordata; class Mammalia; order Didelphimorphia; family Didelphidae; genus Monodelphis; species Monodelphis domestica. Next base: position 402,887,450 of record NC_077230.1, on the reverse strand, counting down.
GGCCCCAGAACTTCTTTTCAGTTCTGACTATATGACTCTTTGACAGAGACAGGCAGGGTTCTTTTTCTCTTTATTCAATCAACCATGACACATCCCAGGTGAGATAAGATACACAAAGGGGGAGTGGGAGAATGAAACAGTTCCTGCCCTCAGGCAATTTACGATTTATCAGGGGAGTAGTTCCTAAACTTTCTTGCTTGAAGTTTTTCCTGGAGCAAGGGTCAAGGTTCAATGATAACTTAAATTTTTTTTCTTTTGAACTTAACCAATTCCAAATAAAATGAGTGTTTCCAGGTGCAAAGTAGAGCAGAAGGAATTCTTGCAAGTCTTCTATCGATATGCCCACCAAATATCTCCATTTTGATCTCAAACAAAAATACCTTTATGTAAGGTAACAAAATAGGAAGATCAAATTTCTGGCAGGAAGAAGACCTCAAACAAAAACATTTTTCCTAGTTTGTTTACTGCTTTTGAACTCGCTTACTGCCAAAAGTCAGAGGTCTGAGGCCTGTTCAGGAAATGTTACTTTTTTTACTTACTTTTCTGTTTTTGTTGACAAGTATTAAATATGCTTAAAATAATTTATATATAATATATAAATATTTCACATTTCATATTTATATAGTATATATAAATAATTTATATATTATAAATAAATAATTGAAATAATTAAATAATTGAAATATGCAGCACAGCAGGATCCAAAATAAAACAAACCTAGCAGGACAATGTGGTGGGATCGGAGGGTGTGTGGAGAGGAGACTAGGATGATAGGAAGGGGTCAGGTTGTAAGGAGACAACATGTAAACTAGTTACCTCCTACTTTTCCAGGCTTCTTACATATTACTTACTCCCTGACCCTCTTCCATCCAATGACACCGACCTCCTGGCTCTTCAGCTAACTAGACTCTCCTCTTGACTCAGTCTGTCCCTCATGCCTGGAATGCTCTCGCTCCTCTGCTCTAACTACTGACCTTCTTGGCTTCCTTTAAGTCCCATCTAACATTCCACCTCCTACAGGAAATCTTCCCCAACCCCTCTTAATTCTGGTGCCTTCCCTCTGTCATTTTTTTCTTGTTTATCCTGTCTCTAACTTGTTTGCTTATTTGTTTGCTTTAGATTGCAAACTCCTTGAGGGCAGAGACTGTCTTTTGCTTTGTAATCTGAGCAGAGTGTCTGGCTTAATAAAGGTTTATTGAACTGAATTAATTGAATAGAACTCAGTCTTAGAGAGTTCTCTAGGGTACTGAAAAAGTCACTGGTCCAGGGTTCCATAGTCAGTGTGCATGAAACTGGGGACTTGGACTTGCATCATCCTAGCAGCCAAGATGGTGATTGGCCATGTTAAAGAAGGATCCATTGAAGGAACTGGATAGATTAATTTAGTCTGGAAAAGAAGACTCAAGGGAGACATAAAAGCCGTCTTGATGTTTCATAGGCTGTCACATGGAAGAGAGATCTGACTTGTTATGTTTGGCCCCAAAGGGCAGAAGCAGAATTAGGGGGTGGAAGTTGCAAAAGCTAATTTATAATTTGGTGTCAAGAGGAAACACACACACACACACACACACACACACACACACACACACACACACACACCCCTTCCTAATAATGAGGGCTGTTCAGAAGTGGAATGAGATTCCAAGAAATGTGGGGGTGGCGGAGAAGGAGGAAGGTGCAGAATAAGGGTCTTTCCTTGGAGGTCTTCACTCAGAGGTAAGATGATGGGCTGTGCACATTGTAGTGGGAATTCCTTTGGGGATGGGCTGGACTTGATGCCTGCTGAAGTCCCTTCTACCTCTCAGATCCTGTGATTCCTGATTCCTCTATCCATAATGGGATACTGCCTCTCCTGGAGTATTGTAAGTGCTGAAGATCACTGAGAGCTTTGTCCAGCATCAAAGATGCCAAGGTCATCCACTGCATCCAGGGCCATTCCCAGTTGTTCTGACTGTTGTCTTGCCTTGGACTTGGATGATTCTGGAAGAGAGAATGAGGCTGACAACTTTGTGAGGCTCTGCCTTGCTTATATATAATTCAGGTTCAAGTCAAGATATTACTCAGAAAAACAAACAAACAAATGAATGAATGAATGAATGAATGAATAAGTAAATAAATAAATAAATAAAAAGACCTCACCCAGTAAAGTCATTGGTGATGCCATTGGTCCTCTTTGAAAATGAAGGATGAACAACATTTTCCTTCAATAGCTTCAGCTGTAATCAGTAATCATAATAACTAATACTTAATCCATCAATTAATAAGTAACACATAATTTAATTAATAATAGCATTTTAGGGTTGGCAAAGCCCTTCATGGGTAGTATTTCATTTGCTCTTCCTAACTCTAGGAAGGAGGTGCTACTGTTATCCTCACTTTACAGATGGAGGACACTGAAGCTAAGGGAGGCGAAGTAACCTTCCTGGAGAGTCATACAACTAAATAAGTGTCTGAGGCAGGATCTGAACTCTGCGTTCCTGACCCTAAAAGCAATATTCTATTCACTGCATCACCTAACAGCCTAATATAGATGTTCTTATTATCACTAAGGTGGAAATTCACACTGTGTATATTTGTTACTCCTTGATGTCATGACATATTTTGCCATGTTATATATCCCCAGGACTTAGCACAGTGCCTGGCACATAGGTGCTGATTAATATTTTTCTTAATTAAGCATCCAAGTGTTTTTGTTTTTGTTTTTCCTTTTTAATGCGGTGGTGGGTGGAGGGGAGGGTCAGAAGAGAGAGATAGTTTTGCTTACTTGTTTTTCTTTGGTACAGAGGAATTCTCATCACAAATTGGGGACGAGGAATGGGACTCTGGACTAGGAGGGCATATAGGGAAATGGTCAGGATGTAAAAACATAAGAATGTTCATTAAAAAATTAAAAAGAGGGGGCAACTAGGTAGCTCAGTGGATTGAGAGCCAGGCCCAGAGATGGGAGGTCCTGAGTTCAAATGTGGCCTCAGACATTTCCTAGCTGTGTGACCCTAGGCAAGTCACTTGACCCCCATTGCCTAGCCCTTACCACTCTTTTGCCTTAGAACCAATACACAGTAACTGATTCCAAGACGGAAGGTGAGGGTTTAAAAAAAATTAAAAAGAAATTCACTCAAAAGTACTACTGAGAGGGAGTTCTACCAAACTCCTTTTATGACACAAATGTGGTTCTGATTCCAAAACCAGGCAGGTCAAAAACAGAGAAAGAAAACTATAGGCCAATCTCCCTAATGAATATAGATGTAAAAATCTTAAATAGGATACTAGCAAAAAGACTCCAGCAAGTGATCAGAAGGGTTATCCACCATGATCAAGTAGGATTTATACCAGGGATGCAGGGCTGGTTCAACATTAGGAAAACCATTCACATAATTGACCACATCAACAAGCAAACCAGCAAGAACCACATGATTATCTCTATAGACGCAGAAAAAGCCTTTGATAAAATACAACACCCATTCCTATTAAAAACACTAGAAAGCATAGGAATAGAAGGGTCATTCCTAAAAATAATAAACAGTATATATCTAAAACCATCAGCTAATATCATCTGCAATGGGGATAAACTAGAAGCCTTCCCAATAAGATCAGGAGTGAAACAAGGATGCCCATTATCACCTCTACTATTTGACATTGTACTAGAAACACTAGCAGTAGCAATTAGAGAAGATAAAGGAATTGAAGGCATCAAAATAGGCAAGGAGGAGACCAAGTTATCACTCTTTGCAGATGACATGATGGTCTACTTAAAGAATCCTAGAGATTCAACCAAAAAGCTAATTGAAATAATCAACAACTTTAGCAAAGTTGCAGGATACAAAATAAACCCACATAAATCATCAGTTTTTCTATACATCTCCAACACAGCTCAGCAGCAAAAACTAGAAAGAGAAATCCCATTCAAAATCACCTTAGACAAAATAAAATACCTAGGAATCTATCTCCTGAGACAAACACAGGAACTATATGAACACAACTACAAAACACTCTCCACACAACTAAAACTAGACTTGAGCAATTGGAAAAACATTAACTGCTCATGGATAGGACGAGCCAACATAATAAAAATGACCATCCTACCCAAACTTATTTATCTATTTAGTGCCATACCCATGGAACTCCCAAAATATTTCTTTACTGATTTAGAAAAAAAAAAACATAACAAAGTTCATTTGGAAGAACAAAAGATCAAGGATATGCAGGGAAATAATGAAAAAAAAAAACACATATGATGGAGGCCTTGCAGTCCCAGACCTCAAACTATATTACAAAGCAGCAGTCATCAAAACAATTTGGTACTGGCTAAGAGACAGAAAGGAGGATCAGTGGAATAGACTGGGGGCAAGCGACCTCAGCAAGATAGTATACGATAAACCCAAAGATCCCAGCTTTTGGGACAAAAATCCATTATTCGATAAAAACTGCTGGGAAAATTGGAAGACAGTGTGGGAGAGATTAGGAATAGATCAACACCTCACACCCTACACCAAGATAAATTCAAAATGGGTGAGTGACTTAAACATAAAGAAGGAAACCATAAGTAAATTGGGTAAACACAGAATAGTATACATGTCAGACCTTTGGGAGGGGAAAGACTTTAAAACCAAGCAAGACATAGAAAGAGTCACAAAATGTAAAATAAATAATTTCTACTACATCAAATTAAAAAGCTTTTGTACAAACAAAACCAATGCAACCAAAATAAGAAAGGAAGCAACAAATTGGGGGAAAATCTTCATAAAAACCTCTGACAAAGGTTTAATTACTCAAATTTATAAAGAGCTAAATCAATTGTACAAAAAACCAAGCCATTCTCCAATTGATAAATGGGAAGGGACATGGATAGGCAGTTTTCAGATAAAGAAATCAAAACTATTAACAAGCACATGAAAAAGTGCTCTAAATCTCTTATAATCAGAGAGATGCAAATCAAAACAACTCTGAGGTATCACCTCACACCTAGCAGATTGGCTAACATGACAGTAGGAAAGTAATGAATGCTGGAGGGGATGTGGCAAAGTGGGGACATTAATTCATTGCTGGTGGAGTTGTGAACTGATCCAACCATTCTGGAGGGCAATTTGGAACTATGCACAAAGGGCGACAAAAGAATGTCTACCCTTTGATCCAGCTATAGCACTGCTGGGTCTGTACCCCAAAGAGATAATGGACAAAAAGACTTGTACAAAAATATTCATAGCTGCGCTCTTTGTGGTGGCCAAAAATTGGAAAATGAGGGGATGCCCATCAATTGGGGAATGGCTGAACAAATTGTGGTATATGTTGGTGATGGAATACTATTGTGCTGAAAGGAATAATAAAGTGGAGGAATTCCATGGAGACTGGAACAACCTCCAGGAAGTGATGCAGAGCGAGAGGAGCAGAACCAGGAGAACATTGTACACAGAGACTAATACACTGTGGTATAATCGAATGTAATGGACTTCTCCATTAGTGGCGGTGTAATGTCCCTGAACAATCTGCAGGGATCTAGGAGAAAAAACACGATTCATAAGCAGAGGACAAACTGAGGGAGTGGAAACACCGAGGAAAAGCAACTGCCTGACTACAGTGGCTGAGGGGACATGATAGAGGAGAGACTCTAAACGAACACTCTAATGCAAATATTAACAACATGGCAATGGGTTCGAATCAAGAACACATATGACACCCAGTGGAATCACGCGTCGGCTACAGGGGGTGGGGGACCGGAAAAGAAAATGATCTTTGTCTTTAATGAATAATGCATGGAAATGATCAAATAAAATATTATAAAATTTTAAAAAAGTACTACTGAATTCATATTGATTTGGGGGGGGGGCATTCTGTCATTTTTAAACATAAACCCTGTCCTTCTGTTTTAGAATAAATTTTAAATACTGATTCTGAGCCAGATAAACAGTGTAAGGTTAGAGTAAGTGACTTTCCTACACAGCCAGGAAATGTCTGGGGTCCAATTTGAACCCAGTTCCATCAACTCTAGGCCTGGTATCCTATCTACTGTACTACTTACCTGCCCCTTATTATGTCTTTTCTGTGAGGGGTCCCTAATGCTTTTTTTTTTTTAAGGAGGAAGAAAGGAAACAATGGATCCAATTAAGCATCCATTAAGTGCTATTACTTGCCAAGCACTGTTAAACATTTTACAATTTGTTTAATCCTCACAGAAACCTTGGGAGGTAGGTGCTAATATTGCCCATTTTACAGATGAGGAAACCAAGGCAGACAAAGGGGAAATGACTTGCCCAGGGTCACAAAGCTAGTAAGGGACTGAAGTCAAATTGGAACTCAGGTCTTCCTCCTTCCAACTCCATCACTCTAATCCCTGGGCCATGATAGAAAAGGCTGGGAATCATTTCTCCAGAGATGAACTTCCTCGTTGAAGAAGAGGTGCAGAAGAAATTCTATGGGTTCTAGAGAGAGGTAATAGCTCTCCCTTTCAGCCCCTGCCAACCCTTTTTTGGTCTTGGATTCTGGTCCTTGAGATTCCTTCTCTTGGACCAGGAAATCAGTAAAACACCCTTATAGGGAAAGGTTCATTTGGGGTCACAGGTGGGGCTCCTCTGTTTCTCAGTCCATATTAGGCAATAGGAACTGCCTGAAAGGCATTTATTTTTCATTCTGTGTCATTCAACTGTAAGTGAGTCAGTTCTAATGTTATTTACCAAGCTGTGCTTGAGCCCACAGGAGAGCCGGAGTCAGTGCACGTCGTGTCGTCTCTTTTTGACAGCTGAGCCCCAGCCAGGAGCCAAGCATGATGGAAAGGGCACATGTCCATTGGCCAGGGCTGCTGCTTCACAGCCCAGACTTCACCTGGATCCTTGCAAAGCTCCAGCCACGGGGTGATCTAAGGTTATCGGAGATGGTTTATTGCCTCTTGTTAACCTTGGGAAAGTCAGGAGACAAATGAGGTGGGGTCAGAGCCTTGGGGGAGGATGGAAAGAAAGCTCATGCTTGAGGCTTAGCTTGTCTCCATTCTGGACGTCGTTGGATATCGGACAAGTCGTTGAACATCTTTGGGATTCTGGCACCTCATCTATAAAATAACAGGGTCAGACGCTGAGGTTCTCTATTTGTCTACACTTCCCCAATTTTAAAATGAGGATAATAATAACAGCACCTCCCTCATAGAGTTGTTGTGAGGATTAAATATTTCTAAAAAGCTTAATACAGTGCCTGGCACATAGTAGATGCTATATGTTTTATTCCCTTCCTCCTTTCCTTCCTTCCTTCCTCCTTTGCCTCTTTCTCTTCTTCCTTCTTCCCTCCTTCCTTTTCTCTTTTTTCCCTCCTTCCTTCTCTCTCTGCCTCTTTTCCTGCTTTCCTTCCTCTAGCTTTCCTTCCCTCCTTCTTTCCATTCTTCCTTTCTTCTTTTTCCCTCCTTCCTTCTCTCTCTCCCTCTTTTCCTTCTTTCCTTCCTCTAGCTTTCCTTCCCTCCTTCTTTTCATTCTTCCTTTCTTCTTTTCCCCTCCTTCCTTCTCTCTCTCCCTCTTTTCCTTCTTTCCTTCCTCTAGCTTTCCTTCCCTCCTTCTTTCCATTCTTCCTTTCTTCTTTTTCCCTCCTTCCTTCTCTCTCTCCCTCTTTTCCTTCTTTCCTTCCTCTAGCTTTCCTTCCCTCCTTCTTTTCATTCTTCCTTTCTTCTTTTCCCCTCCTTCCTTCTCTCTCTCCCTCTTTTCCTTCTTTCCTTCCTCTAGCTTTCCTTCCCTCCTTCTTTTCATTCTTCCTTTCTTCTTTTCCCCTCCTTCCTTCTCTCTCTCCCTCTTTTCCTTCTTTCCTTCCTCTAGCTTTCCTTCCCTCCTTCTTTCCATTCTTCCTTTCTTCTTTTTCCCCTCCTTCCTTTCTTCACTTATGATCCTAAATCACAGAAAATCGAAAACACCAAAAGCTTTAGGCAATAGGCAACTGTGGATTTAAATGTTTTGCTATTATTACATTCTCATTCAGCCCTCTGATTTTCACAAAGCCTTAAGTACATCTTTAATTTAAAATGGAATTACACTGCTAGGAGTTAAAAATCAATTTCCTTTTGGTCAGAAAAAGAATAAAAGAAGAGTCATATTTAAAAGCTAAAACCAAGGCAACTAGGTGGTTAAATGAATAGAGTACCAGTAGGAGGACTTGAGTTCAAATCTGGATTCAGATATTTCCTAGCTGTGTGACTCTAGACAAGTCATTCAGCCCCATTTGCCTAACCTTTATCCTTCTGTCTTAGAGTTGTTACTGAGACAAAGTAAGAGTTTTTAAAAAGTCCATCAAGAGCTAAAATCATCTATTCTTTAGAAATTATTACTATGCACGGTATTTTTTCCCCTCCTTGGTGCTAGGTCAGGGTTGAGCTTCTTCTTCTTCAGAATTATGCAGGGTTTGCTTATTAACAGCAAAATCTCATGTCTTCGTGTCCCATTAATTCAGAATTTCTGACCATTTAGACCAGGCAGGATTTTCTCTTCAAGCTACCTATGGAAAATTTCTTGGATAAAAGCAAAATAAAAAAAGTTTAGGTAAAACAGTCAGTCAGTAAACATCTATTAACTGCCTACTCAGTGCTGTAACAACCAAAAGATTTTGAAATGCCTTGAGGGGAAAAAAAGGTTTGATCTTCTGAGCATATCAATGTATTAGGTAATACATTCATATTGCCTAACAAATCGGGACCAGGCCGCTTCCTCAGTTTAGTGCTGGACTCCAACTACAAAGGCAGATGGATTTTTATACATTAAAAACAAGGACAGCTAGTTAAAAGGAAACAGTACAACATTAAGTAATCTGGAAGAAAGATGAATGACTTTCGAAGTTGGAAGGGGGAAAGTAAACAGATATAATATCCCTAATATCAGGGGAAAAGAAGCGGTAGTCCACCTCCCCCAAGTGTCTGTAAACAAAGGAACATGGAAACATTAACTGATTGATCAATATGTGGCAAGTTTTCAGATAAGACATAGGGGTTGCTTGAGATGTACGATTATGAGAAAACTTTCCTTAGGACCTGACTGCATTTCTGGTCAAGGTAACCAGATCTTTCATGAAGGGTCTTTAAACAGAAGATACAGGTGGTCCAGGACATTTCCAGGCCATGCAGGGGGAGGCTCAAATAATACAATAGGGCTTTTTCTTTTTCCTTCCCCAATTGCTACAACTAGAAAAACTTCTCACAAGACAGAATTTGAATTCGATTCATAATCATTGGAAAGGGAACTGAGTTAGATCCACAACTGAGGCACAAGATGGAGTCAGTGTGGTTCACTCAATTCCCACAATTTACTTCTTGCAGTCCTAAAGCTCTCAATTTTCTCATACTGCCAGGCACTGTGCCAAGTATTGGCATATACCACCTAATGTGGTATATCATCACACCTTTCCTTTCTGCTGGAGCATGGCTAAAAACCAGGAAAGAAACTGAGTATTTGTCATAATACCTGTGCATTCAAATTCTTGCACTTTAGTCAGAGGAGAGCCCTTTGGGCTCTTACTCAGAGCTCCATTGACTTTTATTTACTCTTATATCCAGCCTATCTTTCTAGGCTGATTACACATTACTCCCTCTCACACACCCTCCTTTCCCACCATCTCCCATCTCCTTACCTTGGCATAGAATGCTTTCCCTCCTGAGACAAGCACATCCCTCCAAGAAGAGTCCATTCTTGATTCCCCTAGTTTTGGGTGCCCTTTGGACCCACCACACCAATCACTTTGTGTTTCTTTTGCATATGGCCCATATTTACCTTATCTGTGAATGGTACAGTATCAGTCAAGTCAACCAACATTTATTAAGCACCTACTATGTGCCAAACACGTCACTAAATTCTGGGGATATAATGAAAGAAAGAGAAAAATACACACATCAAACTGCCAGCAAGCTCCTTGAAATGAGGAACAATTTCATTTGGGGATCCCTATATCTACCTATTCCAGGCCCAGCTTGGAAAGATGCTTGAAGATTGGTTTAATTTATATATATGTATATATAAATAATAAGTTTAGTTATCTGGTTTCCAAGCCCAAAGAAGATTAGAAACAACACATGAGAAGGGTAGGAAAGTGTCTGCTAACATAGCATAATGCAACATAACATATATAACATACAACAAGAACGTAAGCAAATGGAAATCAAGAATAGGGTGCCAGTCTGGCATTGAGGGAGAAGACAGATAATACTGACACGAGAATGTAGAAAAAATATGGTAATGTGGGGGGTCATTTAGTGGAGGAGAAACAACCCTAGACATCTCAGTAAGCCCTACGGGCTTGGCTCTGTTACAGCATAATACAATAATTGGTGTTCATAAAAACCTCAGGAATGGTTAAATGAGGTTTAGAAGAAGAGGAAAGTAAGACATTTTAGAAAGATTTCTATTCAAAAAGGAGGCTGGGGTAGAGAGTGGAGAAGGGAATAGGTATAGCTACAGGAGAACTATAAATGGGAAGTGGAAGTTAGCTTCTATTTGTAGTTTTTCTCTTTTTGTTTTTATGGTAACCTAAGTCTTTCCAGAAGAAGCTTATCCCTGTTTACTTTATTCAGTGCCAGCTGCCTTTTCTCTAATGCCTACTATTATGGTGGACTAAGACGCAGAATTGGTAGCCTTTTCCCTTTCTCTCTGTCTCTGTCTTTGCCTGTCTTCTTGTCTGTATCTGTCAGTTTCTCTCTGTCTGTCTCTGTCTCTGTCTGTCTCTGTCTCTCTCTGTGTCTCTGTGTCTCTGTCTTTGCCTATCTTTTTGTCTGTATCTATCACTTTCTCTCTGTCTCTGACTCTCTGTCTCTCTCTGTCTCTGTCTTTGCAAATCTTTTTGTCTGTATCTGTCACTTTCTCTCTATCTGTCTCTGTCTCTCTCTGTGTCTCTCTGTCTCTGTCTTTGCCTATCTTCTTGTCTGTATCTGTCACTTTCTCTCTGTCTCTGTCTCTCTGTCTGTTTCTGTCTCTGTCTCTCTCTGTGTCTCTCTGTCTCTGTCTTTGCCTATCTTCTTGTCTGTATCTGTCACTTTCTCTCTGTCTCTGTCTCTCTGTCTGTTTCTGTCTCTGTCTCTCTCTGTGTCTCTCTGTCTCTGTCTTTGCCTATCTTCTTGTCTGTATCTGTCACTTTCTCTCTGTCTCTGTCTCTCTGTCTGTTTCTGTCTCTGTCTCTCTCTGTGTCTCTCTGTCTCTGTCTTTGCCTATCTTCTTGTCTGTATCTGTCACTTTCTCTCTGTCTCTGTCTCTCTGTCTGTTTCTGTCTCTGTCTCTCTCTGTGTCTCTCTGTCTGTCTTTGCCTATCTTCTTGTCTGTATCTGTCACTTTCTCTCTGTCTCTGTCTCTCTGTCTGTTTCTGTCTCTGTCTCTCTCTGTGTCTCTCTGTCTGTCTTTGCCTATCTTCTTGTCTGTATCTGTCACTTTCTCTCTGTCTGTTTCTGTCTCTGTCTCTCTCTGTGTCTCTCTGTCTCTGTCTTTGCCTATCTTCTTGTCTGTATCTGTCACTTTCTCTCTGTCTCTGTCTCTCTGTCTGTTTCTGTCTCTGTCTCTCTCTATGTCTCTCTGTCTGTCTTTGCCTATCTTCTTGTCTGAATCTGTCAGTTTCTGTCTGTCTGTCTCTGTCTTCTCTGTCTGTCTGTCTCTGTCTCTTTATATATAACTCTAATAAGGTTTTTTTTCTCTTGCTCTTTCATACTCCCAGGATCCACTAATGTCCTGGCCATTAGCACTCAGTCCGTTGCCTCCCTCTCTACTCAAACTACTCTTCTTACTCTTGAGGGATTCCTTAAACCACTGGTCCTCTTGAGAACCCTGGAGTCCTACTTTAATCAGGCTTGCCAACTTCCATGGCCTACAGCTGCAATCCAATCCAAATCCCTCAGCGCCCTTTAGGGATGGTCACTCCTAAGATCTCACATGTTGGTGGTGCCTCCATGCTCTTAGATGCTGAACTTCTAGTCCTCAGTCCTAATAGTCTGCCTTTCCTTCTCTCCCTTTCACTTCTCCTTAACCAGTTCTTTCCCTTCTCACCTCATTCTCCAGGCTCTACATCCTTTACAATTCTCCCAGGCCAGCTCCCATGCTCTGTTCTGACTTTTCTCCAATCATTGCTTTAACCCTAGACATCACCAGCTCAACAATACTTTGTCTTCCCCCTTGTCTCCCAGGCTCCCTTGTCCTTCTGCACCTAAAACCTTGCCAGTCTTTGACCATGGATTGCCTTTGCTACCAAACTTGTTTGCTTCCACTCTTGTGATATTGAAAGATGGTGTGATCAACAACAGTGTCAACTGAGTCCATATTTGTACTATCTATATTCAGCCTGATCCTTCACGCCGTAAGAGAACCCTTTCAGCCCTCCTTGATTGACTCTGTTCTCTCCTCTCCATGCTGCCCCTACCCAGCCTGTTCTAAACCTACTCCAGGTTCCTGAAGCCTCCAATGGTCCTCTATTCCCCCACTGTCAGGAGATGACTCGTAACTTTACTGTCTCTTACTTTACTGAGAAAACTGAGACAATCTGTCCTCTGCATCCCTAAACACGCTGAAAATTTCCTGCTATTATCTCTATTCCAGAAACCTTGAAAGAAGTGGTCGTTCACCTTGGCCACGCCATACACACACACACACACACACACACACACACACACACACACACACACACACACACAAACTCTAGATAAATGACTAATTGATGAGTAGATAGAACTCCAGTTTCTATTCTCTCCCCATCCATTACCCCATCCCCTAGGCTATAAACATATTCAGTTCTACCTGGCCCTTTTTATTTATTTATTTTTAAAATTTCCTTTAAAGAAACACACAAACACAAACACACATCCACTTGACCTGACCATCCCCATAGACTACCATTCTCTATTTCTTATCCTTTCAATGAAAAATTCCAAGAAATAATTTCCCACACTCATTGATATCCTTGCTTTCTCCTCTCCCACCACCCTCTGGGCCCCTTGCTTCTTTAAAAAACAAAACAAAACAAAACTTACTTTCTGTCTTAGAGTAACAACTGAAAGACAAAAAAAGTACAAGGGCTAGGTAAATGGGGATAAGCGATTTGCCCAGAGTCACACAACTGGGAAGTGTTTGAACCCAGATTTTAATCTGGGTCCTCCAGACACCAGGCCCAGCATTTTATCCACTGTGCCACCTAGCTGCCCCTCAGTCCCTTGCTTCTGACTCCATCACTTTTCTGAAACGGCTGTCTCCCTCACTCTGAAAAATCACTTTAACTGCTAAACCTCCAACCTCATCAACCTTGACTTCTTTGTTGCCTACCCTGGATTGGATTGGATTCTCTCTCTCTCCCTCCCTCTCTCTCTCTCTCTCTCTCTCTCTCTCTCTCTCTCTCTCTCTCTCTCTCTCTCTCTCTCTCTCCACCCCCCTTCCTCTCTTTCTCTCTCTTTCTCTCTCTGTCTCTCTCCCTCTCCCTTTCTCTTTGTCTCTGTCTCTGTCTCTCTCTCCCTTATTTTCTGTCTTAGAATTGATTCTGAGTATTGGTTCCAAGGCAGAAGTGTTAAAATCAGTCTAGCTAAGGACTAGGCAATGGGTAAAGTGACTTGCCCAGGGTCACACAAGTAGGAAGTGCATTTGAGCCACCTAGCTACCCCCTGATTTTCTTTCACAACCTCCTGAATACTCTCCCCTCCCTTGACTTTTGCGACTCTCCTTAGGCACGATTCTCTTCCTACCTGTCAAACCACTCCTTATTAGTTTCCTTCAATGAATCATATGTTCATTTCCTGCCCCTTGAGCATGGGTATTCCCCAAAGCTCAGGCCCAGGCCTTCTTTTTCTCTTTCTTTTTCTCTCTTATTAGACTCTCTCCCTGAGTGATCTCATCAGCTCCAATGGGTACAAGCATCTTTCCACAGATGACTCCTTAGTCTACATATTAGAATATCCTGAATTTCTCTCTTGGATTCGAGTCCCAAGTTGTCAGCTTCCATGTAGATATATATCTTGACATGCCCTGTAGGCTTTGCAAACTCAACATACCCAAAATAGAAGTGATCCTGCCCTCAAATCTATCTCTCCTCCAAACTTCCTGGTTGGTCTATCAAAATCCCAGACAACCAACTGGGCTCATCACCTCCTAGTCATGCTTAATTCCTTCCTTTCTCTCAGCTGCCATATCCACTCAGTTGCCAAGTATTGGGTAGCCTGGTTCTATAACATTTCTTGCATCTGTCACCTTTTCTCCACCCGTATGAGCTACCAACCTGGTTCAGACACTCATCACACCTCCCTTGGACAATTGTACTTGTCTCCTAATTGCTCATCTTGCGTTCGGTCCCTCCCTCCTTCACACAGGCACTGAAACGATCTTCCTAAGGCCATGTACAGGGGCATGGTGTGGCTTAGTGCAAGAAATATTGGAGTCGGAGTATTTGAATTTTAGTTCTGCCCCTTACTCCATTGTAAACTTTGAACATGTGCATTAAACGCTCTGGACCTCAGATTCCTTAATGACAGAGAGCCGAATTAAAAGATCTAAATCAGAGGATTATAGTTTTAGAATGGGAAGGGACCTTAGAAACCATCAGTCCATTTTATAGATAAGGAAACTGAGACAAAGAAGAGTTAAGTGACTGGTGCAGTTACACAGCTAATGAGCAGCTGAGGTAGGATTTGAATGTATGTCTTTCTGACTCTAAGCCCAGATCTATCCACTGTGCCACCTAGCAGTTTCTAAATCTATAATATTATGACACTTCCCTGTTCAAGAATCAACAGGTCAAATAAATTTTATATATTTATCTTGTTGGATAAATTCCCCCAATATCTTTTGTATTTATTTCATTAAATATTTCTCAATAACGTGTAAAAAAATTAACATTCTTTTAAAAATATTTGAGTTCCAAATTATCTCTCTTTCTCTCTACCCCTGCTTGAGAAAACAAGCAATTTGAGATAGATTATACATGTGAAGTCATGCAAAACATATTTTCATATTAGCCATACTGCAAGAGAAAACACAGATAAAAATAATAATAAATAAAAAGAAGAGAAGAGAAAAAAGAAAAATAAAGTTTGAAAAGCATACTGCAATCTGCATTCAGACTCGATTAATTCTTTCTCTGGAGGGGTAGAGCATTTTTCATCCTAAGTCCTTCGGAATACTCTTGGATCAATAAGAAGAACCAAGTCATTCATAATTGATCACCATACAATATTGCTGTTACTGTGCACACTGTTCTCCCGGTGCTGTTCATTTCACTTTGCATCAGTTCATGTAAATCTTCTCAGGGTTTTCTGAAACCATCCTGCTTGCTATTTCTTATAGCACATTTCTATATCATCCCAATCTTATACCACAACTCTTCAGCCAGCCATTCTCCAATCGAAAGATATCCCTTCAATTTCCAATTCTTGGCCACCACAAAAAGAATCGTATAAGCATGTTTTTGTACTTATAGATCTCTTTCCTTTTCCTTTGATCTCTCTGGGAGAAAGACCTAGCTCAACTGGAATTTATTAAACACTCACTATGTAAGGGGCACTGAACTAAGTACTGGGAATACAAATGCAAACAAGAAGAAAGACAGTCTCTGCCCTCATTCTAATGGGGAAAGACAGCATATAAAAATAAGTTGAAAATGGGGGGTGGGGCTAAAGGCACCCCTCGAGGGAGCATGGAGGAGAAATTTAGAGAATCACTAGCAGAACTGAATGAATATGGGGCTGGCCTGGGCATTTCCTCAAAAGGGAAGTTCCCTGGGGAGCTCAACAATCAGAGAGGATGGTGGCTACTGGGATGGAGGCATCTTCCGAGGTGAGAAGGCTGCTGGGACAAGAAGTAGAACTCAAAAGGGAATGAAGGTTTGAGCATCTCTACCCCTTCAGAATGTTGCCTTTCTTCAAGGTTCAGATTAGATTATTGTATCCTCCAGGCATCCAGCTTTTAACATTTTCTTCCTTTTCCAATTATTTTCTATTTGTTTATTTGAACTTTTGGTGTATTCCACAGCTTAAAAGGAAACTTTTTGGGCAACAAGGTAGCACAGTAAATAGAACATCAGACCTGGAGTCAGAAGGACCTGAATTCAAATTTGACCTCAGATACTTTGTGGATGTGTGACTCTGGGCAAGTTACTTAACCCCTAGCCTAGTGTCTGTCTCATGTTATTTAATATCAATTCTAAGACAGATATTAATAATTTAAAAAAAGGAAGCTTCCTAAGGGAGCTGAATCATAAAGGAACGTAAATCTACAAGAAGGGACTTCGGAGGTATCTTTTATAGGTGGTGGAGGCCCAGAGAGGTAAAAGAGATTTGCTCCAAATTACTCAGAGAGTGTGAGAGGCAGGACTTGAATCCAGGACTTTGGACCAGTTTTTGTCTTTCCTAATACAGTTATCCCTTCCACAGCTTAACTTTCCCCATGGTTGTTTTGATATATGGTGGGTTGGCATAAGAAATTAAATAGGAATTTTGGGGGAATTTTACAGAAGCCATAGACAACACAGAAAAAAAAAGTTTAGAAATTCAGAAATGCATACTTTACCCAAAAATTATACTAAGGTACTCTAAATACCCTATAAAAGAAAAAGAAAAAATTTGGACTTCTTTTTTGGTACAAACGGAAGGCCAAAAAATTGTACAGTATTTTTCAGATTGCTGGGCTACTGTGTTCTTTAGCACCACCACCCCCTTTGTGGAAGGGATAATTATATATTGTATTTTGTTTTTTGTTTTAAAAATATATCCTTGCTTTCCACCCTAGTAACAATGCCAAGACAGAAGAGAGATAAGGGCTAGACACATGGTGGTGAACCTATGTCATGTGACTGGAGGGGACTGCTCTCCTCCTCCTCTCCACCATGATTGAGGACATTTTTCACATCATCTGCCCCTCTGCCCAGAAGTCAAATGGGAGTGCTTCTTCCCTCCTCTGTCTAGGCTAAGGGGGTAACTCACAGGAGCATGAGGATCATAGTTTGGGCACCCTGTCTCTAAAGTTCACCATCACTGGGCTAGACAATCAGGGTTAAGTGACTCACCCAAGGTCATACAGCTAGGAAGTGTTTTAAGTCACATTTGAACCCAGGTCCTCTCAACTGCAGACCTGGTGCTCTGAGCCATCCAATTGACCAGACTCAAGTATTTGTGGAACTGAATTCACAAACTACATACCAGCCTAGAGGGATGACTTGGCTATCCATCTCTTTTCCTTCTCCCTCAGGGCATTTTCACAACATCTCTGCTCCCCCTTCCCCTATTTGCCAGTAATACATTCCTTCCTGATCTGGACTGCCCTAATCCTTTACTGCCTTCAAGGCTCAGCTCAGGTGGTACAATATCTGGGAAACTTTCCCCACTCCTTCCCCTCCCCAAGTTTCTATTGCTTCCTCAATTGCCTTGGATCAACAGGAGTGTGCTGGTAAATGCTCAACAACTAGCTGGGGTGGGAGGGAGTACTGTTTTTAAGTTTGATTCTCATTGCTAGCATTTTTGCCATCACTTTCTTAAGTTTAAACAATCAACAGAATAAGAAATCAAACCCAGATTTGAAATGTTTGCAGATTTATGAGGTGTAAATGCTCACTGTAAAAATTTAACAAATGGCTTATGCAGCTTTCCAACCCTTAACTGCTGGGTGCCTCAGTTTCCCTAATAATATTATTTACTTCCTAGTGGTGTTGAGGATCAGATGATACAATATTTGTAAAGGGTTTACAAAAACTTAAAGCATTGTACAAATGCTAGCTATTATTATGAATGTATATGGTTGAGTTTGGGGGTTTTGTTTTGCTTTTACTGGAGTAGCTTAGGTGACATAGTGGAAATAACACTGAGCTTATGGTCAGGAAAATGAGTTCAAATCCAGCCTCAGAAACTTCTGAGCTGTGTGACCCTGGACAAGTTACTTCAACTCTAATTTATCTCAATTTCCTCAGTTATAAAATGGGAATGAAAATAGCATCCAGGATTGTTATGAGGATTGAATATTTATAAACTGCTGAGCACAGTGTCTGGCACATGCTAATTAATAAACATCTGAGGCTGGTTGATATAAGAGGTAAATTTAGGGGTTATTGACTGAATATATTATACTAGTGATCACCAGGGATTAATTCAATCCCAATAAAAATACTCAAGTCAGTTTGGGAATTTTATGGTGGTTTAATTACAATAGAGGGAAGGAATTAGGAAGAAGAGAGAGAGAAAAGGGTATAAGATTTCTCCGGCTTAGCCTAAGCAAAGGGAAGTTCAGAGAACTCTGCCATGAGGTCTCCTCAGAAGATTAAAACTAGCTCAGCTTCCAGCCACGAGGCCTACTCTGAGATGAGGGGCCTCCTAAGAGCATAGTGCTTTTAGGAGATAAAGGAAAAAGGAATCAGTCTAAATTACTCACCCAGGTCGCTCAGGGAAGATGCCTCACCTGACCCACGTTACCGAGCTTCTCCAGTCCCTTACCAGCAAGCCATAAATGCCAACCGTCAAGACGCCAAATGCCACCCAGCACTCCCCACACTGCTGACCAAGCATGAGAGTGAGAGCCGCATCTCCGTGCACGAGAGAGGAAGTGACGTGAAATATTTAGACCATTCTTTACATCACTTTCTGTGTCTCACATGTACCAATGGTAGCTTAAGCTTGACTTAGGACAGACCAGGAGGGGTCTGTCAGTTCTTTCTTATTTGTCACTTGCTAGAACATATCTGTCATAGGCCATCCTCCTCAATACTTAATTCTTAAGTAGGATTGTATACATTCTTGGTTGCTAGGATTTTAAAGACTAATTAGGGTGGAGAAAATATAAAATTCACAATCCCCCCTGATGATGATTGGGGGACTAGTCTCCCCAGTTGATCACTAAACATAATCATCTTGCACCTCTAAATTTTTCTAACTGCAGGTGCATACAAAATTTTCCGTTCTAAGAGGAAACTACAATAGTTAGAAACAAGAGGGAAATAGAAGAGAGACAGCAAAATCAATGTTTTGCTCAGTGCCTTAACAAAACCCAATTAGGGGGCAGTCCCCTTTTGGCATAAGAGTATACATTCAAATAAATGTTCAATCAGCATTCAGTTCAATCAACCACACCCAAAGTTCATTCTGGATCTTCTTTATGTAGTGTAGGTTTTTCAGCATCTTTCTGCAACAGTTCATTCTCTGGACTTAGGAGTTAGCAAGCTTCTTTCCTTGAAGATCTTTCTGGAACAAAATTTTAAATCTTGGATTTTTTATTAAAATACATTGCAAAGAACTTTACAGATCCAAAACAACCCTGTGAGGTAGAGCCTATTATTATTTCCATTGTACAGATGAGAAAACTGAGGCTTACATGCTAAGAGTTTTGCTTTTGGTCACACAATCAGAGTTTGAAGAAGGATCAGAATCTAAGTCTTCCTAATTTTCTTTGTAAGCACTCTCTATAATTGTCTGAGAAAGATCTGAAGGTTTTAGTGGACTACAAGTTTAATGGGATCCAAATTCAATATGGTGGCCAGGAAAGTTCTGCTGGTCTTGAACTGCCTAGAGAGGCAGAGCTCCTGGGAAAAAAAGGAAATTACAAGTCTCTGCAGTCTATCCAGGTTAGACTATATCTGGAATGGTATGGTCCATCCCTTCGCATAGTGCCTAGCACATAGTAGGCATCTGATAAATGTGTATTCAATGATGGTTAGTTCTGAGCAGCACATCTGAGGAAGGACTTTGATAATCTGGAGAGTGTTCAGAGGAGATAAGGGCAAAGGGCCTTGAATTTATAAAACAAGAAGAATCATTTAAGGACCTGGGAATGTTCAGCGTGGAGAAAACTAATGAAGGACATGACAGCTGCCTCTGAGGATTCGAAAGGTGGTTAGGTGGAAGGAGGGTTAGATTCTGTTTGCCTCCAGATTAGAGAACTGGGAGCAATGGATGGAGACAAATGTAGGCCTACTATAAGGATAAACTTTTAAGGTGCAGTGGATAGAGCACCAGGCAGAAAGTGAGGAAGACGAGTTTAAATCCAGGCTAGGATATTTATTAGTTATTTGGCACTTAACCTCTCTCTACCTCTCTAAAATGGAGATAATAATGGCAATATTTTTCAGAGTTGAGGACTGGATGAAACAATATGGCACATAGTAGGAGCTTAAAAATATTTGTGTCCTTCCTCCTTTTCCTTCTCTTCCTTTTTCTCTTCATCCCTCCCCTTCTCATTCCCTTCCCTCCCCTCCCTCGTGCTTTCCTCCCATTCTGAAAAAAGAAATGTACTCCCTGAGGAGGGGGTGGCTATTGGTACCTCCCTACAGGTCTTTGAAAAGAGGCTGGATGACACACGATTGATGGTAGCAGCAATTCCTATTCAGTTATTATCAGTTAGACCAGCTGGACTTGAGGTCTCTTCTCATGCTGAATTTCTCTGCTTCTTTCCTTCCTCTCTGGGTCTGTCTATCCATCTAGTTCCTCTCATCTGGCCCAGATCTCTCATCTAGCCTGGGAGAAGAGCACGAGAGATTCTGTCAAATGCTCTGCTCCAATCCAGGTAAACCACAGATAGCTGCAGTGTTCTCCTGACCTACTTGTTTAATTAGCCTCTCAAAAAAGGAAATGAGGTTAGTCTGGCAGGACCTGTTCTTCGTGAAGTCAGACAGGCTCTTACTGATCGCTGATGACCTTCCTAAATGCTCCCATCTGGTCCCCTTAATAATATGTTCCAGAATTGTGCTGAGAACAGAAGTCAGACTCACTGACCTATTGCTTACAGGCTTGGGCTTCTTCCCTCCAAAAGGGGGGGACATTTGGCCCTCCTATGCCTCCTAGCACTTCTTTCTTCACCATTTTCCAGTTTAGCAGGTGCAACAACTCATAATAGCAGCTAACATTTTTTACGATGATTCTTAAACCCTTACTTTCTGTCCTAGGATCAGTGCTGTATATCGGTTCCAAATCAGAAGAGCTAGACAAGGGGCAGCTGGGTGGCTCAGTGGATTGAGAGCCAGGCCTAGAGACAGGAAATCCTAGTTTCAAATCTGGCTTCAGACACTTCCTGGCTATGTGACCCTGGGCAAGTCCTTTAACCCCCATCATCTAGCCCTTACTGCTTTTCTGCCTTATAACCAATACCCAGTATTGATTCTAAGATGGAAGGTAAGTATTTAAAAAAAATAAAAATAAGGGCTGGGCAATAGAATCACAAAAGAGTGACTTGCCCAGGGTCATATAGCTAGGAAGTTTCTGAGGCCAGATTTCCCCCCCCCCCCATTTTGGGGAGAATGTTTATATTTAGAAAGTACTTCCTTATGTTGAAAATCCTTCCAATGCTTAATGGTATGGATACATTAATCAGCACTCAGAATATTTTTCCAAGATTACAAGACTCATGTTCTTTCCCTCCCCTCACCCCATCCCCTTCCTGTATCTGATGCATAATTCCACTATCATTGATCAAGATCTATTTCCATATTATTAATATTTGCATTAGGGTGATCATTTAGAGTCTATATCCCTAATCCTATCCCCATCAACCCATGTGATCGAGCAGTTGTTTTTCTTCTGTGTTTCCGCTCCCACAGTTCTTCCTCTGGATGTGGAGAGCATCTTTCTCATAAGTCCCTCAGAATTGTCCTGGGTTATTGCGTTGCTACTAGTAGAGAAGTCCATTACATTCAATTATACCACAGTGTATCAGTCTCTGTGTACAATGTTCTCCTGGTTCTGCTCCTTTCACTCTGCATCATTTCCTGGAGGTCGTTCCAGTTCCCATGGAATCCCTCCAGTTCATCAGTCCTTTGAGCACAATAGTATTCCATCACCATCATATGCCACAATTTGATTAGCCATTCCCCAATTGGAGGGCATCCACTGAGGCTAGATTTGAACCCAGGACTTCCCATCTCTAGGCTGATTCTCAATCCACTGAATCCCCTAAATTCCCCCATTATAATGATTTAAAGTTTGCAAAACATTTTCAATAAATGATCTCCTTTGATTTCTGCAAGTAGTCTGAGAGGGAGGTGGCATTATTATCCCCATTTCTTGAAGAAATGGAGGCTGAGAGAGGTTAGATGAATTGCCCAGCTTCACAGAGGTAATAAGTGTCTGAGGCAAGATTTGAACTCAGGTCAATTGTTTTCAAGTCCCACCTCATCACCTAGTTTTCCTAGGATACAGCTTTTCTGCATCTGATGACTTGAACCTGGGTAACTTTTCTTTGGCCTTGATGCCCTAAGAATCATTTTGTTCTGCTCTTTCTAGTACCCGGGTTGTCCATTGATAGAAGAAAAAGAAGCAATATTAAAAGTGCTCATTTTCTATCATCCCATTTACCCAGGGAAGAAGTCCTCAATCTGCTCTCTGGAAACTGAAGCTGTATGTTGAGTTCTTGCTGGCTTTCCTCTCTTTAACCTCTGGTTTAAAGATGGGAATCCCCAAGCTTCCTAGTACTGCTCTTTGGCGATAAAAAAAAAAAATCAAATCCCGAATAACAGCAACCCTTTCAGTCACCCCTGCCTTCAGAAGGATGAAATTATCATTAAAGAAGGTCAAGAGGGGGCAATTAGATAGCTCGGTGGATCAAGAGCCTGGCTCTGTGATGTTCTGGGTTCAAATCTAGCTCCAGATACTTCCTAGTTTTGTGACTGGACAAGACACTTAATCCCCAATTGTCTAGCTGTTACGGATCTTCTGGCTTGGAACTAATATGCAGCATTGATTCTAAGACAGAAGGTAAGGGTTAAAAAAATACAGAAGTAAATTTAAAAAGTGGGTGAAGAAATTCTTACATGATCTGTTTTTTTGGTGAAAGGAAACTTTTTGCTATTATTCAGTTGTATCCAAATCTTCATAACCACATTTGGGGTTTTCTTGGCAAAGATATTGGAATGGTTTGCCTTTTCCTTCTCCAATTCATTTTACAGATGAGAAAACTAAGGAAAACACAGTTAAGTGACTTGCCCAGGGTCCCACAGATAGCAAGTGTCTGAGATCAGATTTTAATTCAGGTCTTCCTGACTCTCTATCCACTGATAATCAAACTTGCCCTGATAGCTAAACTTGCTAATCACACAGCTTCTGTGGAGCATTTTGGGAAATATAAATAAAGTTCAATCTCAGTACATTACTGCAGTATTCTCCTTGTCCTTCATATCTACTTGAAGATAAATGGATTGGGATTGTGTTTTTGCCATCATTTGAATCTTCATACAGTAGGCATTTAATAAATGCTCATTGACTGATAAATAATTTATCATTTTTTTCCAGAGGTTATATGAAGCAGCTAAGTGAGGCAGTGCCTCGTCTGAAATCAGGAAGACCTGAGTTAAAATCCAACCTCAGACAAGCTAGGTGACCCTGGGTAAGTCACTTAATTTCTATCCATTTCAGTTTCCTCATCTGCAAAATAGAGATAATAACCATTACCACTTGTAGTGAGTGTAATCATATTGAAGATCAAATGAGGCTATTTGTAAAAGGCTTTGTAAAAATGCCTGGCACATATTAAGTGCTTTATATCTACTATTATCCTGTGGCTGATTGTGTATATCTATCTATCTATCTATCTATCTATCTATCTATCTATCTATCTATCTATCTATCTGTCTGTCTGTCTATCCATCTATCTGTCTGTCTATCCTTCTATCTATCTATCTGTCTGTCTGTCTATCCATCTGTCTGTCTGTCTGTCTATCCTTCTATCTATCCATCTATCCATCTATCCATCTATCCATCCATCTATCTATCTATCTATCTATCTATCTATCTATCTATCTATCTATCTATCTATCTATCTGTCTGTCTATCCATCTATCTATCTATCCATCTATCCATCCATCTATCCATCTATCTATCTATCTGTCTGTCTATCCATCTATCTAGCTATGTGTCTGTCTGTCTATCTATATGTCTGTTTATCTATCCATCTATCTATCTGAATATGTGTGTGTGTATGTGTGTGTGTGTGTGTGTGTGTGTGTGAAACTTATCTGTTTTCTGAAGTCACATCTATCTTCCTTCTGTTCAGGTAGTCTGTTGTTTACTCCCCTGAAAATAGTGCTGCAGCAATTCCTTCCATTGCCTTTCACCCAAATGCCTTCTTGCCATGCTTTTCCTTCTTATATTTTTGGATTTCCTCAGGTCCATATTTCTTTCTTCCTTTTTCTTTCTTCTTTTTTTAAACCCTTACTGTCTATCTTAGAATCAATAATAAGCATTGGTTCCGAGGCAGAAGAAGCGTAAGGGCCAGGCAACTGGAGTTAAGTGACTTTCCCAGGATCACACAGCTTGAAGTGTCCCAGGTCAAAATTGAACCCAGGACCTCTGACCTCTAGGGCTGGGGCTCTATCCATTGAGCCACCCAGCTGCCCCATCCCTAATAAATACATAACACTACTCTCCTACTTTCCTTTTTTATTGGTTCTGATCCTTTTGAAGATAGTGGATCCTCTTTCAGAGCCATATTTCTTTCAGTAGCAGGTCATATCTCAAGTCCCATTGATGATGGATTTGCCTCTTTGTGTTCGGCTCTCTGGTTCATTGCCCAGCTCGCCGCATTTATTTTGTATTTGTACGGAGACATCTGAAGCCACTAGAGTTCACACTGGTTGTTCCTGCCTGAAGGAAGGAAGATTCAAACAGGAGGTAGTCTGGGCTCCAGACACCATCTTGCCTAAGGGACCAAAGGCTCATCCACCCACCGGGTAGAAGAAGAGGACCCCTCCAAGGGCGGAAGTTCATCTTTCTTACACTCAGCCGTATTCTGGGAAATATTTAACAACCTTCTGACCAGAAAAAAAAAATGACAGATGTGTGTGCTCGTGTGTAATGTGCGCACACGCTTTTAAGTTGAACCTGCATTGTCGGGGCAGTTTCTCCCTCAGTCTCTGTAAGGCTTGACAATCAACAAAAACGAAATCTAGTCTCGTTTTCAGAGTTTGTCGATTTCCGAGGCGGTCCAAGCTCCCGCTGAGAACTCCACAAGCCGAGTCTAGCAGACCCCAAAGCCAGCCGGGAGGAAAGGTGTGAGGGGCGGGATTTCCCCAGTTAGTGTCTTCAGGGCTAATTAAAAGGGTCCTCCAGGAGGATTAGAAACAGTTGGAGGCTTTCCCCTCCTTCTCTGAAGCTGCCGGAAGGGAACGACCCCTCCAGCATGAATCCTCTGAGGGAGTGCTGCTCTTGCTTGGAGTTTTTCTGACTTTCAAGTGTATGGATCCCCAGGTAAACATTCTTAGGTATCAGAGAGGGTCTGGAGAGCCCTCTCAAAGGGGAGCAGAATCTTGGCAATCTGGATTAGAGGCAGTGTGGCACAGTGGCTAGAGATCTAGCTTTGCCAGCCCTGAAGTCTTGAGTTCAAGTTCCACCTGAGGCACCTGCTAGCTAAGTGTTCTCAGTGCTCAAAGCAAGTTAGAGAAGGTGTTTTCCCTCCTTTGTGGAAGGAAAGGGGGGGGGGGTCCCAATCCCAATTAAAGAGCTTTAAAGATTAGGTTGTCCTTCCCTTCCTCCTTTCTATTCCATTATCTCACCTTCCAATCTTTTGTTGCAGGTGAGAATTTGCCTTTTCTTCTTTACATACCTTTCTCTTCTTATCTCTTTGTTCAAGCCTTTCTAGTCTTAATGAAAATACTTTATCCTCAGTGATAACTAGTAGAGCAGGAACGTGTTTCTCCAGCCTAATCAGCTCTTCATCTAGGCAGTAAATTTGCACCTTGTTGATCTACAGGGCAACTAGGTTGCTCAGTGGATGGAGAACTGGGGCTGGAGTCAGGAAGACTTGTCTTACTAGCTAGCTGTGTGACCCTGGACAAGTCACTTCACCCTGTCTGCCTCAGTTTCCTCATCTATAAAATGAGCTGGAGAAGGAAATAGCCAACCACTTGAGTATCTTTACCAAGAAAACTCCAAGTAGGATCCTGAAGACTTGAACACAATTCAAAACTACTAAAGGACAGCACCATTGGATTGCAATCGTCCTAGAGGGCTGGGATTCTCTTTTGTATTCCTTTGTATCCCCAGCTCTTAGCCTTATGGTTGTTCATGTGGTAGGCGTTTTATAAACATTTCCTGACTGACTACCTTCCACCCTCCTGACACAGCCACTTTGGATCCTTTTTCCTTCTTCTGGTTTGCTGCTTGTGTGGCTTTTCCTTTCTCCACTCTCAAGTATTGACTTAGCTGTCCATCAGCATAAATCCCTTGGGGCCAATCAATTGTTGATCTGTGGCCCTGATCAGTCAAGTAATGATTTAAAATTGTTTGTTATCCTGTCACTTCTGGCAGAAACTGATTAATAGCCCCCCCCCCCCCCCCCCCCCCCCCCCCCCCCCCCGTCCCAGGAACAATGGAGGTAAATGAGCCACATGTTCCCTCTTTCTCTCCCTCTCCTGAGCTGTTTGGATTTTTCTTGATTTGACTAACATTAATTACATACCTACTCTGCCCCGGGGAATTATGGGAGGCCCAGGGTCCTAAAGACCAAAAGAGGAAACAATGGCTGCCCTCAAGGACATTCGTTACCTGGGAGGGAATAGAGGAGGACTTCAGTTGAAGTCTTGCCTCCAGTACCAGCTGTGTTACTCTGGGCAAGTCATTTAAACCATCTGCCTTGGTTTCCTCATCTGTCAATTGGGGGAAATAATGGCATCTGCCTTCCATGGTGGCTAATGATAGATAGCTAGTAATAAAATAGCATCCATTATGGGTCAGGCACAATCCAAAGTGCTTTATTATCTCATTTTTTCTTTGTAATGACCCCTGGTGGTAGGTGATACTATAATCATTATTATTATTAACAAAACCTTTAACTTCTGTCTTGGAATAGATACCAAGTATGGATTCCAAGGCAGAGGAGCAATAAGGGTTAGGCAATAGAGATCAAGGGATTTACCACAGCTAGGAAGTGTGGTATATTTTATAATTATAATTTATATTTATTATAATTATAATCCCTTTTTTGCAGTTGAGGAAACTAAGGCAGAAGTTAAGTGACTTGTCCAAGATCATACAGTTGGTTAGATGTGCTATAATACAATTACTTTAACATAATCTGTAATGATTAATCTGCTAGAATAGGATAATGAGATCATAATAAAATAAAGTGACAAAAATGGCAAAGACAGGCACATTGATGTGATTCCTGGGTCGATTTTTGGTTTTATAAAAAGGCTGTTTCTGTGCCAAGGTGAGCAAAAAGCTCCAAGTGGCTCCTGGAGTTCAGGGCTCTGGCAAGGCTCTGTGGACCCCAGAGACAAGTCTCTAAGTGCTGGTCTGGTGCCCCAGAGTCTTAGCCACCCATCTTTCTCTCCTAAGGATCTTAGAAGGAGATCAGAATAAGGAAGAGAACCCTGAATTTCTGGGTGCACAACTGATGAGTTCTCCAACACTGGAGCTAATTCAACCTGTTGGAATGAAAGCTTGTTGTGGCCATATCCTGGAGAAGTACTTTCCTCTTTACTTCCCTGTAACTGTCATTTGGCTCAAAGAAAATAAAACCCCATGTCCTTCCTGACTGAGCCATTCAGGAGAGACAAATCAGCTCTCCTTTTAGTTTGCCCAGGACTCTACCCATAGAAGGGCATTGCCCCATTTCAAGATGCTCAGGGAGATGGCCACTTCCCACTAAATATCAGTTCCAAGGCAGAAGAATGGAACGGGCTAGATAATTGGGGTTAAGTGACTTGACCAGGGTCATCCAACTAGGAAGTCCAGATTTGAACCCAGGATCTCTCATCTCTAGCTGTGGATCTCAATCCTTGAGCCACCTAGCTGCCCCAGTGCTCAGCCAGTCAGTCAACCAGCTTTAATTAAGTGTCTACTATGTGCCTGGCACTGGGCTAAGCTCTTTAGATACAGAGAGATGGCAAAAGAGTCCATGCCCTCAAGGAGCTCCCAGAGGTTATTCCCCCCCTCCCCATATATACAGGTCAGCTGGAGAGATTATCACCAAAGGGAACAGTAAAAGCAAACCCTTTGAAGGCAGAGGCCATCTTCATTTTATCTTTGTGTCCTCAAGACCCAGCCAGAGGAAAGCCTTGATTTGAGTCCTTTCTCAGAGGCTCACTACCTGCAGGATCCTGGACAAGGTCCCTAACTCCTGGTGCACTGTTAGAATACTTGCTTATCTGCTGTGGTCTCTGGACATTCCCTAGACTTTACCTAGTCCAAAAAAACATCTCAAAGTGGGGCAGCTAAATAGCACAGTGGTCAGGGCTCCAGGTCTGGCATTGAGGGATCCTGGGTTCAAATCTGGCCTCAGCCTCTTCCTAGCTGTGTGACCCTGGGCAAGTCACTTAACCCTATTGTTTAGGCCTTGGAACCAGTACTTTGTTTTCATCCTCAGACAGAAGGTAAGGGTTTAAAAAAATGTAGGTAGTGTGAATGCTTCACTGTGGCCAGTGACAATGCTGTGGCCATCATACCATGATGATTTCAGCAGACTGAGCCTTTATCTCTATAATATAGTCAGTATTTAATAAATGCTTGTTTCCTTACTTCTTTGAGCACTGAATAGCCCCCCTCCCCCCCAAAAAAGCAGTTTCTACAATGACAGGCATTTCTACAGTACTTGAAAGTTTGTAAAGCACTTTATAAATATTCTCTCATTCTAGAGGGCTAGGTGGTTCAGTGGATAGAGCACTGGACTGGCAGGAAGACTTCTTCCCAAATTCAAATCCGGCTTTAGATCCTTACTAGCTGTGTGATCCTGGGCAAGTCAATTAATCCTGTTTGCCTCAGTTTCTCCACTTGTAAAATGAGTTGGAGAAGGAAATGACAAACCAGCCCAGCATTTCTGCCTAGAAAACCTCAAATGAGGTCACATGGAGTTGGACAGACCCAACAACAAACATCCTTTAAACAATGCTGGGAGGTAGATACTATTATTATCCCCATTTTACAGATGAGGAAATAAAGGCAAACTGAGGTTAAGTGATTTGCCTAGGGTCTAAAGCAAGATTAAAAATCAGATCTTTTTGATTTTAGATATAGTGCTTGAGCCATTGTATATGCTGGAGTTAGAGTTAGGAAGTTTCAAATTCATGTCCATGTTCAGTCACTTACTATGACCTATGGTCAATCCTTTATCCCCTTTGAGCCTCAATTTCCTAAATGGAGATAAAAAAAAAAAATACCTGTTTCCAAGTGCTATTTCAGGGCTCAAATTTGATAATACCACTTTATGAACCTTAAAATGCTGTTTAAATTACAGTTACTGTTTGGTGGTGGTTGCTTTTTATATCCTCACAACCTTGTGAAACTCAATGGTTATTATGATCCCCATTTTATGGATGAATAAACTGAGGAGGAAGGCAGTGAAGTGACGGTCCAAAGTCACAGGGCTAATAAATGCCTGAGGGTAGGATTCAAACCCCAGGTCTTCCTGCCTTGAACTTCACCACTTTAGCTACTCTGTCATTTTGAACCTTGAAATTCATTCATGGACTACTAACGTTCAATCAGTACACTGGGGCTTGTTTTTATAGCACATTTGTACTCCATAAATAATTAAGAGGCAAGGGGGACATTGAGGTAGCTAAGATCAGTTAGGGAGATCCAAGTTCAGAGCTGGCCTTACTAGCTGCGTGATCTTGGGCTAATCACTCAACCTCAGTTTCCTCCATGGGGATAATAGCGGCACTTATTACTTTGCAGGGTTGTTGTGAAGATCAAATAAGATCATATTTGGAAGTCCCGTGCTTGGCACATAGTAGGCACCGAATAAATACGTGTTTCCTTCCTCATTCACATTTCATGTGTAATCATCTCATTTATTATACACATATTTGTATGCTGCAATAAAAGTTGTTTTAGTGTGTTCCTAAATGCAATTCAGCAAATGTTTACTAATGTTAAAATTAAATTAGTATAACTACCCAGTTATTAAATATATAAAGTTTATTAATAGAAGGGTTAGATAAGACTAAAGTTAAATCTAGCTGCCTTACTCTAAGATCTCAAACCGCCTGTGCCTAGCCTCCATTTATCTGTCTCTCCCCTCACCTGTCTCTCCAGCCCTATGTCCCTCCAAGAAGGCCAAAAGACCTGCCCCCTCCCTTTTATTGACATACAGCCCATAATGAAGCAAACCTGGTATAACTGTGTTATGTGAGGAATGTTGACGGACAGGTCAGGCTACTCAGAAGGGGGAGGGGATAAGATCCCCTCAGCACACTAAATACCTACTGTGTGCTAGGCATTTTTCTAAGATTGAGGGAAAGAGAGAGAGAATATGAGAAAGAATGAGAGAGAGAGAGAGAAAGAGTAATGCTTGTCCTCAAGGGACTTGCATTCTATTGAAAAGAGAGTAGAATATCATAACATGTACATATATAGATATAGATATATACTTCAAAGAAAATTGAAGAGGAAAAAATCACTACAGAACATGAATTCTTTTATTTAGTTTTTACTATAGGCAGTCTTTCATGATACCATCAGCATGAGGTCACTTTAAGAGTTATAGGGAATATAGTAATTTGATTTCTGAGGAAAGGGTAGGACAGGAATAGCCAGTCCTTTTTGGTGTTTGCCATCCCATTTCCTGTGATACTAACAGACCACAAATTGCTATCATGGAAATGGAAAGCAATTGAAAGCAATTTGGTCCAAGATACTACACTCACCCTCCCTCTCCACCTCAGTCAAGCTTCAATGCATGAGGTCCTTGCTTGCCAGCAGACTAGGCATTGCTGACTGATGTCTGCATCTTAAAAGAAGATTTTCAGAGCGGAGAACCTAGAAGCTGTGATAACAACTCAGCAAAAAGAAAAGACAGTGCAGGTAAAAATCCATAAATAAAAACAGAAAACAATGGCATCCCTAAAGGATGTGGTCTTCTTTCTAACTAGTATAGAATCTCAGAGTTGGAAGGATTAAAGCTGTTCAACCAGAGAATTCTGTCTATGACATACTTGACAGCCTTTATTCAAAGTTCTCTAATAAAGGAGAGTCAAAATTCTGAGGGACTTATGAGAAAGAATGCTGTCTACATCCAGAGAAAGAATGCTGGGAGCAGAAACCCAGAAGAAAAACGACTGCTTGATCACATGGGTCAATGGGGATATGATTGGAGATGTAGACTCTAAATGATCACCCTAATGTAAATATCAGTAATATGGAAATAGGTCTTGATCAATGACACACGTAAAACCCAGTGGAATTGCTTGTTGGTTACAGGAGGGGGATGGGAGGAAGGGAGGGAAAGAACATGAATCATGCAACCATGGAAAAAATATTCTAAATTAATTAAATAAAATTTCCTATTAAATAAATAAAGAAAAGTCAATATCTCCCAAAGATGTCTTTTTATTATCATCATCATCCTCATCACCCCAAAGCAGTCTAGGGAAGGGGTACAGGACAGCCAATCTTTGTTCTCCTCCCAGATATGGTTCTGACTTTTCAGACATTACTACCATGTCACCCTGGAACTTGCCTGAACACCTGGGATCTTCTCCTCTTGGAATCCATCTTCTATAGTCTTCTCACCCTGGAACATCTTTCCACCATGCCAAACCCCTTCTCCCATTAGTGAGTTCCTCCTGGGACTTATATTTTGAGGAGGAGTTCCAATCCAGCCAACCTTCCTTTCCTTTCTGGCTTGGTTTATGCTCCCTTCCCCACTTTTGAGCCCCTTTTAAAATGTTCTCTTTCCCCCTAGAATGTAAGTTTCTTGAGGCTAGGGACCATCTTTCTTTTTGCTTGTATTTGTACCCCTGGTGCTTAGCATAGAGCCTGGCACATAGTAAGCTCTTAAATGAATGCTTGTTGCCTTGTTTTTGAATTGTCCCTGGCTAGGCACAATCCTTGGCTATATGGATGCTTTTACCAGTGTCCTTTCTGGAATGGTCCCTATACAAGTCACCTCCCTGGTTGGTGATACGATAATCTGTGGGAAAGTGATTCTTGTGGGTTTGGGGGCATTTTTTCTGGCCATTTTTTAGTCTATACTGTTTGACTCGTTTTTTTCCTTTGTACTACCATGTTCTCTGATTGGCTTTTAAAAGTAACCCATGGGTGGAGGCTCATCATCCATGACCTTGAGTGGATGTTGACCTAGAAACATGTCAAAGCTGGGGCACTTGAGGGTCCATGGATATGAAGGGCAGTGCTGGATGCTAGAGAAAGACTTCAAGTGCAGAATTCTGGACCTTTCCTATTGCTGTCTTCAGTCTAATCACTCTGCAGCTTCCATAAATTAGCAATCACATGCATTTAATGATCTAATGGCACTCAGTCATCAGCAGCTCACACACTTGGCAGCAGGGACTAATTATACATTGTACCAGATGAGGTGAGAGAGCCATAATCTGTAGTTACTACTTTAAAGTTATTAGGTACCAAGGGTGATGATTGCTGTTGTTCCATCGAGTCGGAGCATCTGCATTTTGCTAGGCACTAATTATAACCCTGACATTGAAACACAGGGTGGAGAAGCAACATGACTAGAGCCAGAGCCCCTAAAAATCCCACGCCGATGGGAATGAACCTCAAGAATATTTCTTGAGGCCTTGGGAGTGGGAAGAAAAGAAGACAATAACTTTGGTAACATCATCTCTGCCCTCCTCCGACACTGCCACCATTTGGGTACAAACCCTCATCATTTCATGCCTGGCCTATTGCACTTGCCTGCTGGTGGGTCTGTCTGCCTCAGTCTCTCCCCACTCCAGTGCATCCTCCCCTCAGCTACCAAAATGATCTCCCTAAAGCACCAATCTAACCATGGCATCCCCTTCCCTTACAATTCAGTAAACTCATGACTCCCTGTTGTCTTCAGGAATGAATTTAACATCTTGTTTGGCATTTAAAGATGTTCATAACATGGTCCCTTCCCTCTTTCAGGTCCTTTTACTTTGTTTACCTACTTGCTACTCATTCCAGTTACAAGACAAGCCATCACCAGACTCCAGGCATTATACTTGGCTGTCCCCAATGCCTGAAACTCTCTCTCCTTCCTCATCTCTCATTCATGGTTTCCAAGCCTTCAAATCTCTGTTTAAGTCCCTATAACAAGGCTTTTCCAGTCCTTCAAGGCTTAGCAGAAGTCCCTATAACAAGGCTTTCCCAGTCCTTCAAGCCTCAGTTTAAGTCCCTCTAACAAGGTTTTCCCAGTCCTTCAAGCCTCAGTTTAAGTCCCTCTAACAAGGTTTTCCCAGTCCTTCAAGCCTCAGTTTAAGTCCCTATAACAAGGCTTTCCCAGTCCTTCAAGCCTCAGTTTAAGTCCCTATAACAAGGCTTTCCCAGTCCCTCAAATCTCAGCTTAAGTCCCTATAACAAGGCTTTCCCAGTCCTTCAAATCTCAGCTTAAGTCCCTATAACAAGGCTTTCCCAGTCCTTCAAGCCTCAGCTTAAGTCCCTATAACAAGGCTTTCCCAGTCCTTCAAGCCTCAGCTTAAGTCCCTATAACAAGGCTTTCCCAGTCCTTCAAGCCTCAGTTTAAGTCCCTATAACAAGGCTTTCCCAGTCCTTCAAGCCTCAGCTTAAGTCCCTATAACAAGGCTTTCCCAGTCCTTCAAATCTCAGCTTAAGTCCCTATAACAAGGCTTTCCCAGTCCTTCAAGCCTCAGTTTAAGTCCCTATAACAAGGCTTTCCCAGTCCTTCAAATCTCAGCTTAAGTCCCTATAACAAGGCTTTCCCAGTCCTTCAAATCTCAGCTTAAGTCCCTATAACAAGGCTTTCCCAGTCCTTCAAGCCTCAGCTTAAGTCCCTATAACAAGGCTTTCCCAGTCCTTCAAGCCTCAGCTTAAGTCCCTATAACAAGGCTTTCCCAGTCCTTCAAGCCTCAGCTTAAGTCCCTATAACAAGGCTTTCCCAGTCCTTCAAGCCTCAGCTTAAGTCCCTATAACAAGGCTTTCCCAGTCCTTCAAGCCTCAGTTTAAGTCCCTATAACAAGGCTTTCCCAGTCCTTCAAGCCTCAGTTTAAGTCCCTATAACAAGGCTTTCCCAGTCCTTCAAGCCTCAGCTTAAGTCCCTATAACAAGGCTTTCCCAGTCCTTCAAGCCTCAGCTTAAGTCCCTATAACAAGGCTTTCCCAGTCCTTCAAATCTCAGCTTAAGTCCCTATAACAAGGCTTTCCCAGTCCTTCAAGCCTCAGTTTAAGTCCCTATAACAAGGCTTTCCCAGTCCTTCAAATCTCAGCTTAAGTCCCTATAACAAGGCTTTCCCAGTCCTTCAAATCTCAGCTTAAGTCCCTATAACAAGACTTTCCCAGTCCTTCAAGCCTCAGCTTAAGTCCCTATAACAAGGCTTTCCCAGTCCTTCAAATCTCAGCTTAAGTCCCTATAACAAGGCTTTCCCAGTCCTTCAAGCCTCAGCTTAAGTCCCTATAACAAGGCTTTCCCAGTCCTTCAAGCCTCAGCTTAAGTCCCTATAACAAGGCTTTCCCAGTCCTTCAAGCCTCAGCTTAAGTCCCTATAACAAGGCTTTCCCAGTCCTTCAAGCCTCAGCTTAAGTCCCTATAACAAGGCTTTCCCAGTCCTTCAAGCCTCAGCTTAAGTCCCTATAACAAGGCTTTCCCAGTCCTTCAAGCCTCAGTTTAAGTCCCTATAACAAGGCTTTCCCAGTCCTTCAAATCTCAGCTTAAGTCCCTATAACAAGGCTTTCCCAGTCCTTCAAATCTCAGCTTAAGTCCCTATAACAAGGCTTTCCCAGTCCTTCAAATCTCAGCTTAAGTCCCTATAACAAGGCTTTCCCAGTCCTTCAAGCCTCAGCTTAAGTCCCTATAACAAGGCTTTCCCAGTCCTTCAAGCCTCAGCTTAAGTCCCTATAACAAGGCTTTCCCAGTCCTTCAAATCTCAGTTTAAGTCCCTATAACAAGGCTTTCCCAGTCCCTCAAATCTCAGCTTAAGTCCCTATAACAAGGCTTTCCCAGTCCTTCAAATCTCAGCTTAAGTCCCTATAACAAGGCTTTCCCAGTCCTTCAAGCCTCAGTTTAAGTCCCTATAACAAGGCTTTCCCAGTCCTTCAAATCTCAGCTTAAGTCCCTATAACAAGGCTTTCCCAGTCCTTCAAATCTCAGTTTAAGTCCCTATAACAAGGCTTTCCCAGTCCTTCAAGGCTCAGCAGAAGTCCCTATAAGAAGATTTTCTCAGTCCTCATTAATCTTTGTATTTTCCCTCTAAGACTATCTCCAATGTATCCTGTCTCTATCTTGTTTGTGCATAGTTATCTGGAGTAGCTAAATGGTATAGTGCATAGGAAGGCCAGCCTAGAGTCAGGAAGATCTGAGTTCAAATCCAGCCTTAGACCTTTCTTAGCTGTATGATGCATTTTTCTCATCTGTAAAATGAGCTGAAGAAGAAAATGGTGAACCATTCTATTATCTTTGCCAAGAAAACTGGAAATGGGGTGATAAAGAGTTGGACACAACACATCAATAACAACAGTTGTTTACATGTTGTCTCTTCATGAGATTGTGAGTTCCTTGAGAATAGAGATTATGCTTTTTGTCTTTCTTTACATCCCCAGAAATTAGCACAGTACTTGGCACATAATAGGTGATTAATAAGACTCATTGACTGAACTAACATTTCTTGTCTAAACTTTTGCAAAACCTGTTTTTTTTTTTTAAAAGCAAAATTCATCTTACCTACTATATTAGAAGGGATACAAGCATTAGTTCCAAGGCAGAAAAGTGGGAAGAGTTAGGCAATTGGGATTAAGTGACTTGCCCAGGTTCACACAGCTAGGAAGTATCAGAGGCCACCATCTTTTAGAGGGTCAGGTGATATGAGAAATGTCCTCAGGTGAGGGGGAGGGGAACAGCCTGGCTCCAGGTCCCTCTGGCTTTCTAGTAACAAACTATGGCAAACTCTGTGCTGGGGAGATGCCACACATGCCCAGAGAAGGCTCTGAATGCCCCCTCTGGCAAGGGTTCCATAGATTCACCACCATGGTCGTAGCGTCTACTCTTATGTAGATAGCTGAATGGGATCAATTAAGTACCAGAAGATAGTAGAAGTAAGAAGGATAAGGAAAGCCTTCCAGCCTAGAAGGAATTTAGTGCCTGGCATATAGGAAGGAAGTGTTTAATAAATAGCTGGTTCAGTGACTGAGGACTATTGTCAAAATGGAAAAAATAATTGCTTTTTAAATTGAATAAAAATATTATTTTATTGGTGTCAATGTCATTTTTATCAAATGAAGATATAATGCTCATTTTAATGGGTAAATGAAATGGACAATAATATTTTCCAATGAAATAATAATTTGCTGAGGTCCACCATTCCTTTGGCCAATAGGAATGTAGGATCCAAATTCTCTGAGCAGTCTTTGATTCTTACCTTACATGACTAGAGGAATTTGGGATGGATAAAAGAGGAGATTCATTCCCCTCAACTGACAATGAAGATGACTTTAACTTGTTATTTGTGATAACAATAAAAATGTTTATTTATGCAATAAAAAAGATGTCCAGTAAAAAAAGCAGACCATTCTTCATTTTATTCCTTCATGGATTTTTCTCTAGTGTAAGCAAACTGTGTCCCAATTTTGCCATATCCCCTCCAACATATATTACTTTCCTTTGCTGTCATATTAGCTGATCTGCTAAGTGTGAAGTAGTACCTCAGAGTTGTTTTGATTTGCTTTTCTCTAATTATAGGAGATTTAGAACACTTTTTCATGTGGACATAGAATAGTATACCTTTCAGATCTATGGGAAAGGAAATATTTTAAGACCAAGCAAGAGACATAGACTATTACAAAATGTAAAATGAATATTTTTATTATATTAAATTTAAAAAGTGTTGTACAAGCAAAACCAATGCAACCAAAATTAGAAGGGAAGCAACAAATTGGGGGGGGAAATCTTTGTAACAAAAACTCCTGACAAAGGTCTAATAACTCAAATTTATAAGGAGCTAAAATCAATTGTACAATAAATCACGCCATTCCCCCCAATTGACAAATGGGCAAGGGACATGAATAGGCAGTTTCAGATAAAGAACTCAAAACTATCAATAAGCATATGAACAAGTGTTCTAAATCTCTTATTAGAGAAATACAAATCAAAATAACTCTGAGGTACGACCTCACACCTAGTAGGTTGACTAATATAACAGTAAAGGAAAGTAATAAATTTTGGAGGGGATGTGGCAAAATTGGGACACTAATGCATTGCTAGTGGAGTTGTGAATTGATCCAACCATTCTGGATGGCCATTTGGAACTATGCCCAAAGGGTGCTAAAAGACTGTCTGCCCTTTGATCCAGCACTGCTGGGTTTGTACCTCAAAGAGATAATAGGGAAAAATACGTGTACAAAAATATTCATAGCTGTGCTCTTTGTGGTGGCAAAAAATTGGAAAATGAGAGGATGCCCTTCAATTGGGGAATGGCTGAACAAATTATGGCATATATTGGTGATGGAATACTATTGTGCTCAAAGGAATAATGAACTGGAGGGATTCCATGTGAACTGGAACGACCTCCAGGAATGGATGCAGAGTGAAAGGAGCAGAACCAAGAGAACATTATACACAGAGAAGGATACACTGTGACACAATCAAATGCAATGAACTTCTCTACTAGCAGCAATGCAATGATTCAGGACAATTCTGAGGGACTTATGAGAAAGATGCTATCCACATCCAGAGGAAGAACTGTGGGAGCAGAAACACAGAAGAAAAACAACACTTGATCATATGGGTTGATGGGGGTATTATTGGGGGATGTAGACTTTTTTTTTTTAAACCCTTACCTTGGGGGGCAGCTGGGTCGCTCAGTGGATTGAGAGCCAGGCCCAGAGATGGGAGGTCCTGGGTTCAAATCTGGCCTCAGACACTTCCCAGCTGTGTGACCCTGGGCAAGTCACTTGACCCCCATTGCCTAGCCCTTACCACTGTTCTGCCTTGGAGCCAATACACAGTATTGACTCCAAGACAGAAGGTAAGGGTTTTTTTTTTTTTAAATCCTTACCTTCCATCTTGGAGTCAATACTGTGTATTGGCTCCAAGGCAGAAGAGTGGTAAGGGCTAGGCAATGGGAGTCAAGTGACTTGCCCAGGGTCACACAGCTGGGAAGTGTCTGAGGTCAGATTTGAAACTAGGACCTTCCATCTCTAGGCCTAGCTCTCAATCCACTGAGATACCCAGCTGCCCCCTGGGATGTATCACCCTAGTACAAACATCAATAATATGGAAATAGGTCTTAATCAATGACACATGTAAAATCCAATTGTAATTGCTTGATGGCTACAAGAGGGGGTGGGAGGAGGGGAGGGAAAGAACATGAATCTTGTAACCATAGAAAAATATTCTAAATTAATTAATTAAAATAAATTTTAATGAAGGAAAAAAAACTTTAAGGTTTATAAAAAATGTGTCTTCTTTCACAACACGTTGAACATGGAAATAGGTATTGTATGATTATACATGTACAATATATATAATATTACCTGACATCTGGGCCTGGGAGAGGACCGAGAGGAAGAGAGAAAATGTGGATCACAAATGTCAGAAAACAATTATTAAAAACTGTATCAACTTATAAAAATTTTTTTAAATTGGGGGGGGGGGAAGAGACTTCTTTCTTTAAAATGTTTCAAAGTTGACTCAGAATCCAAATTCAGCTTCTGCAGAAAACTGGTCTGCTGAATTATTTACAAAAGCTCACAGGGTTTTTCCTCCCACCTGGAGCTGAAAAATGAAGCTGTCAGTTGTCCTGTGGGCAGTGTGTTAAGCTAGGCTGGCCTTCCATGCCCTGTTTATTCTGGAAATAAACCCTGGAAAATGCCTTACACTGTTCTCCAGAGACCTGGACAAGGGCCTGATTCAGGGCATGACGAATGAAAACAAACCATCTTTTTGCAAAGTTGAGTCAAATCCATTTAAAAAGAAGGAAAGAAAAAATTAAGCCCTTTTTAGGGATCATACCTTAGCCTAGAAGATGAAAGTGTGGAGAAGTGAGATTATAAAGTGGGTAGGACTAGACAAAATGTTCTTTAATCCAATTTGTAAATTGTTTGGAAGACAGAGATTTCCCATAACCATAGAGTTCTTGTATGAGGAATTTGCCTGGTTTTATAAATTCTCAATTTCCTGGTCAAAGTCACTGACTGAGAGGAGTAGCTAAAGATAACAGTTCTTCAAGGAGTATATGCCCAAGACAGTCTTATTTATTTTGTCAACCATGCCTAGAATTCTCAAGAGTTTGCATTCTTTTCTTCTCAACACCCAGAGGTTTTCAGCTTGAAAGCAGTTGTTATCCAAAGTCTTGAGAACCTTCAGTGTAGCTTGGGTGCATACTGGGTAAGCAACTGGAAAGTTCTTCATAGACTGAAAAAGAAATGAACACTTAACATTGGAAAAATATTATTCAGAATAAGGCCTTTATTGATTCAGCTCCAAGTATTTTGCTCATTTCCCTCGTAAAATTATTCTGTATTTTCTGTATTTTTCCAACACTTAACAGAATGCCAGATACTTTTTGACTTGTATTACTTTGTAAGTAATTTGTTTACTTGGGTTTACTGTTGTGTCTTTCAGTAGATTGTAAGTCTCTTGAAGGCAGGAACTTGTTTTTTTTTTGTTTTGTTTTGTTTTGTTTTAATCTCTAGTGCCTTCTGCCTAGGGCTTACTATTCTATAGATAGTAGATATTGTACTTGGTTGGACTGGATCAAATGATTTAGTCAAAAATGGTAATAATGAAAATAGCCAAAATTTATATGTGCTTTAAGGTTTCTATGACAGTTTATAGACCTTTCATTTGACTTTCACAGTTATCTGCTGGATATTATGTATAAATCACAATTGAGGAAAATGAGGCTCAGTGTGGCTTAAAAAAAAAACCAAAATCCTTACCTTCTGTCTTAGAACCAATACTAAATATCAGTTCCAAGATAGAAGAGTGATAAGGGCTAGGCAATGGGGATTAACTGACTTGCCTAGCAATGATCCAGGACAATTCTGAGGGACTCGCTCCACATCTAGAGAAAGAACTATGGGAGTAGAAATCCAGAAGAAAACATAGGACTTATCTCTTCTATAGGGATATATGATTTGGTTTTAAAAGATGACTCTATGACAAAATTGAATAATATGGAAATAAGATTTGAATGATAATATATGTATAACCCAGTGAGATTGTTTGTCAACTCTGGGAGGGGGAAGGGAAGAGAGGGGAGAGAGACAAGAAGAATCATGTAACCATGGGGAAAAATAGAAAAATTAAATTAAAGCAAAAGATGACTTGCCTAGGGCAGGAAATATCTGAGGTCACATTTGAACCCAGGACTTTCCATGGTCTGACTCTATCTACTGATCCACCTAGCTGGCTCTTCCAAAGATCATAAGTAGTTAACAAGTAGGGGAAGCATGATTCAAATACAAATCCACTTTGTCTGCAAGGCCAGGACTCTTGTCATTACCTCATCTTGTTCTTTTCTCTTAAATTTTAAAACAAACGGAGAAAAAAACAATAACAATAATGACTTCATTCTTTTGGACTGATTGATCAGGCAAGTCACCAATTCACCATTAATGGGCTCCACTGAAATCAATCTGACTGTTTCTTCATAAATTACCTGTCAGATAAATGGGCCCGTTTACTATAATGTCTCTCTTGGAAGGTTGCCTTGGAAAGCAACTGAATTATTTTCTCTCTTGTGTAGATTTCAACTTCTCTCCAAAGAAAGGGATCAGAGGCCTTTTCCTACATTCTCCCAACCACCTTCCCCATTGGGAAGCCCATCGTGCTTTCTTTTTTCTTTTTTTCTTGGAGGGGGGTTTGATTAAATGGAATTTTTAAAAATTATTTAATTTATTCCATTAAATTTCCCAGCTATTTCCTTCCCTCCTTCATCACATCAATAGGAAAAGTACAGAAATCATGTGATCCTATCAATAGATGCAGAAGAAGCTTTGGACAAAATCCCTAGTAAGAACCCTGGAAAGCGGAGGTGGAAATGGATTTTTTCTTACAGGGACTAGAAGTATAGATTCCAGACTCAGGAGCTTTCCCAATCACTTTGCCTTTTCTCTACCTAAAGCTAAATCCTTGATGAACTTTTAGAAAGCCAGGATAATGATCTGGTTTGGAGCAATGACTGCGAAATGGTAGGGCGGGGAAAGCAATGGAATTTCCTCCCTCCACATTCCCTGTCCTTCACAGACAGTCATTATTTATCTGCCTTGAATTTGTTAGGTGTGGAACTCCAACCATTCTGATCAGATAAGAGATAATGGTTTTTTCTTTTTCCTTCCCTCTTCTCCCTAAGTGTCAAAGCTTTTTAAGATCATCCCTGCCTTTAGTTATTCAGTCTGCCAGTCAGTAAGTGCCTACTATGTGCCAGGCACTGTGATAAGTTTAGGGAATAAATAAATAAAAGGCAAAATCAGTCCCTGCCTTCAAAGAGCTCCCAGTGTAATTGGAAGGATGGAATGAGGGAAACTATTATTTTTATTCAGTTGTATCTGACTCTGTTACTCCCTGGACTGGACTGTCTATGGGGGTTTTCTTGGCAAAATTTACTGGAATGATTTGCCATTTCCTTCTCCAGTGGGTTTAGGCAAACAGAAGTTAAGTGACTTGCCCAAGGTCACATAGCTAGGAAGCATCTGAGGCCCTTTCTGAACTCAGGTCTTCCTGACTCCAGTCCTAGAGTTCTAACTACTGGACATTCTAGTCATCTACTAAATAGTACAAGTAATATGCAGGATAAATGGGAAGTAATCAACAGAGGGAAGGCACTACCCTTAAGAGGGTGTGGGAAAGGCTTCCTGTAGAAAGTAGGATTTGAGCTGAGGCTTAAAGGAAGTGAGGGAGAGTGTTCCAGGCTTGGGAGACAGCCAGAGAAAGTGTCCCTTGTTTTCCTATGTGAGGTTTTTCGCTGGTTCCCTACCTCTGGCTACTAGTGCCCTTCCTGCCCTAGGAGATGAGGCAGGAAGATAAGACCCATTCAATGGCTCTCTGCACTAGCCTAGACATGAAGTGATGAGGGCTTACATCAGGGTGGCAGCTGTGTGAATGGAGAGAAGGGGACGTTTATGAGATACTGCAAAGGTAGAAATGATCACATTTGACAAGGATGGAGGGTGAGTGCAGGAGAGGTGTTGAGGTGACAGGAAGAATGGTGCTGTCCCATGAGGAAAATCAGAAAAAGGGAAGAGTTTATTTTTTAAATACCTTTTGTCTTGGAATCAATACTGTGTATGCAGAAGAATAAGGGGAAGCAAAGAAGACCTAAGTGACTTTCCCAGGGTCATCCAGCTAGGAAATAACTGAGGCCAGATTTGAACCAAGGACCTCCTGTCTCCAGTCCTGGCTCTCAACCCACTGAGCCACCTAGCTGTCCTGTGATCATTTCTTTCTTTCCTTTCTTAAACTCTTACCTTCTATCTTAGATATTAAGTATTGATTCCAAGACAGAAGAGCAGTAAAGGCTAGGGAATAAGTGACTTTCCTAAGGTCACATACTTAAGTTTCAGAGGCCAGATTTGGACCTAGGACTCCCATCTCCAAATCTTGCTCTCTATCCACTGAGCTATCTAGCTGTCCCTAAGAGGGAAGAACTTTGAGTGAAAGATAATGAGTTCTGTATTGGACATGTTGAGTTTGAGGTATCTCTGGGACACTTAGTTTATTTTTTTTCAGATGTATTTACATTTTTTTTACTTTTTGGAAATTTTTATTTAATTAGTTAATTTATAATATTTTTCCATGGTTACAGAATCATGTTTTTCCCTCCCCCTCCTGTAGCCAACACACAATTTCACTGGGTTTTAAATGTGTCTTTGGTCAAGACCTATTTCCATATTATTGATATTTGTACCAGGGTGATCATTTAGAGTCTACATTCCCAATCATATCCCCATTGACCCATGTGATCAAGCAGTTGTTTTTCTTCTGTGTTTCCGCTCCCACAGTTCTTCCTCTGGATGTGGACAGCATCTTTCTCATGAGTCCCTCAGGATTGTCCTGGGTCATTGCATTGCTGCTAGTAGAGAAGTCCATTACATTCAATTGTGCCATAGTGTATCAGCCTCTGTGTACAATGTTCTCCTGGTTCTGCTCCTCTCACTCTGCATCAATTGTTGGAGGTCTTTCCAGTCTCCATGGAATTCCTCCAGTTTATTATTCCTTTGAGCACAATAGTATTCCATCACCAACATATACCACAATTTGCTCAGCCATTCCCCAATTGAAGGGCATCCCCTCATTTTCCAATTTTTTGCTACCACAAAGAGCGCAGCTATGAATGTTCTTGTTTATGTCTTTTTCCTTATGATCTCTTTGGGGTACAAACCCAGCAGTGGTCTGGTTGTGGGACATTTAGTTTAAAATATTCAAAAAGCAATCAATGGTGCAGTGCTAGAACTCAGGAGAAAGATGAGAGCTGGATATATAGTTCTGGGAATCATCTGCATAGAGTAGATGAGAATAGAACCTATAGAAGATGACAAGAGCACCAAGACATAGAGTACAGAGAGAACAGGGAAAAGGGATGAGGACAGAGCCTTTGGGGACACCTCTCCTTAAATGGGGAAGCTAGGTTCTGCAGTGGATAGAGCAGCACGCCTGGAGTCAGAAGGACTCCTCTTCCTGAGTTCAAATCTGGCCTCAGACACTTAATAGCTTTATGACCCTGGGCAAGTCACTTAACTTTATTTCTTTATCAAAGCAGCTGGAGAAGGAAATGGCAAACCACTCCAGTATCTTTGCCAAGAAAACCTTGAATGGAGTCATGAAGATTTGGACAGGACTGAGCAATAACAGCAGTCTTTAAGGGATATGTCATAGATAAAGATCCAGCCAAGAGGATTGAGAAAGGGTCAGAGAGATAGAAGAACCAGGAAAAAATGTTGTCATGACAATGTAGAAGGAGAGAGTATGGGGTCAAATTCTGTAGCTCAGTGAAAAAAAGCAGACCCAGGAGAAAGGAGCACACACTAATTAGAACAATAACAACAACAACAATAATAACTACCATTTACATAGCACTTTAAGATTCCCAAACCTCTTTACAAATATTATCTCATTTGATATTTATAATCACCCTGGGAGGGAAGAAGTACTATTATTAATCTTCCATTTCACAAATTAAAAAAATAAAGGCAGACAGAGGGTTAAGTGACTTGTCCAGGATCACACAGCTAGGAGGCATCTGAGGCCAGATTTAAACTATAACCATATGAGAAAAATTGAAGAAGGATCAGAGAATTCAAGAGCCATTTAACCTCCCTAGGACTCAATTTCCCTATCTATAAAATGAGGGGGTTGGACTAGATGGCCTCTAGCTCTAGGTCTAGGAACCTAAGTCACTTTAAGATTTTGGGCCTCAGTTTCTTTTTCTATAACATGAAGGGGTTAGACCATATGATCTCTGAGGTCCCTCCTAGTTCTAGACACATGAGCCAATGAATTTTTAAATTTAAAAAAAAATATTCTTCTGTCTTAAAATTAATGCTAATTATCACTTCTAAGGCAGAAGAGAGGTAAGGGCTAGTTGGGGTTAAGTGGCTTGCCCAGGGTCACACAGCTAGGAAGTGTCTGAGGCCAGATTTGAACATAGATCCTTCTAACTTGAGCCCTGGTGCTCTGGAGTATCACTGAGAAACCTAACTGCCCCAAATTTCTTAATCTTAAAAGATTTCACAAGCCCTTCTCTGAGTTTTATAGATTATAAAACTAGAGGTGGATGGGACTCATTAGCCTTCTAGTTCACACCTCTCATTTCACAAAAATGGAAACTGAGTGACAGGGAGGATTAGCGACTTTGTCTAAGGTTTCACAGGTATTATAAGTCAGAGGCAAAATTTTATTCAAGAGCCAGTAAACAGGAAGAGAAAGAAGGAAGGAAGGAAGGAAGGAAGGAAGGAAGGAAGGAAGGAAGGAAGGAAGGAAGGAAGGAAGGAAGGAAGGGAGGGAGGGAGGGAGGGAGGAA
This sequence comes from Monodelphis domestica, assembly GCF_027887165.1. NCBI lineage: Eukaryota > Metazoa > Chordata > Mammalia > Didelphimorphia > Didelphidae > Monodelphis > Monodelphis domestica. Next base: position 402,842,674 of record NC_077230.1, on the reverse strand, counting down.
GGAAGGAAGGAAGGAAGGAAGGAAGGAAGGAAGGAAGGAAGGAAGGAAGGAAGGAAGGAAGGAAGGAAGGAAGGAAGGAAGGAAGGAAGGAAGGAAAGTTTTAAGAACTTATTGTCTCAATTAACTATGATTCCGGAAGACTGATGATAAAGAATGTTAACATGCTCTTGGCAGAGAAGTGATAGACAAACAGAATGAAATATTTGGGGGCATGGATGATAGTAGAATTTTTTTTTTTGCTTTACTATATTTAGTTGTTAGAAGGATTTTCTCTTTCATTCTTTCTTCTTTTTCCCCACATGAAGGAATGTGGGAGATGGGGGGAAAAAAAATTAAAAGAATTCATTTTTTTTTTTAAAGCTCCTTCATTTTTCAAAATTCTTGCAGTATTTTTCAAGAAGCAGAGGGTGGACAGGGACTCACTCCTTCTCTCACATTCTTCAGGAAATTGTCACGTAATTGAAACAATTCCAGGAGCCCAAAATGCAGAACCTAAAGATTTTAGCTGAGTGTTCATTTCCTATCTGATGGTATTTACTCCTGAAAGCAACCAGAAACACTAACTAGACTTCTGCTCTAGTCTTGACCTGAGGGGAAAAGATGAATGAACCATCTTTGCTGTGCCCTGGGCCTCTCAGATTGCTAACTTCCTGTTAGGTTGTGAAACAGAAAGGTAAACATTTAACTGAATGTGGCCTGCAAGTAACAATCAACCTTTTTGTGGAGTGAGTTCTGATTCCCTCCCTCCCTTCCTCCCTTCCTCCCTTCCTCCCTCACTTCCTCCCTTCCTCCCTTCCTCCCTTCCTCCCTTCCTCCCTTCCTCCCTCCCTCCCTCCCTCCCTCCCTTCCTTCCTCCTTCCCTTCCTCTCTCCCTCCTTCCCTCCCTCCCTTCCTCCCTTCCTTCCTCCCTTCCTTCCTCCCTCCCTTCCTCCCTCCCTTCCTTCCTTTCTCTCTTCCTTTCTCTCTTCCTTTCTCTCTTTCTCTCTTTCTTTCTCTCTTTCTTTCTCTCTTTCTTTCTCTCTTTCTTTCTCTCTTTCTTTCTCTCTTTCTTTCTTTCTTTCTTTCTTTCTTTCTTTCTTTCTTTCTTTCTTTCTTTCTTTCTTTCTTTCTTTCTTTCTTTCTTTCTTTCTTTCTTTCTTTCTTTCTTTCTTTCTTTCTTTCTTTCTTTCTTTCTTTCTTTCTTTCTTTCTTTTTCCTTCTTTTCTTCCTTTCTTCTCTCTCATCAACCTTTTTTTGAGATAAAGAGAAAGGAGCAGAGGAGCAAGTCTTTGCCTAGCTCCTGGTTTCTCTGCCAGAGGTCAAAGTCAGCAACACCAAGAAAGGTATGCATTCTTCATCTCAGACCCAGGGGCTGGGTCAGTTGAGTTCTTTGAGGAGTGTCCACACCTCTCCCAGCTAACCTGAAGTGTCCTCCAGAAGTAATGGCATCCCTTGAAAGAAAACTACTCAGAAGGCTTCAAAGGCTCTGGAGTTGAGCTACTCCGCAATTTGAGTGGGGAATTAGGGAGTTACCTAACTTGATGCAATTCTGAAATTCTAGGATCAAAGACTGAGAGGAGGAAAGGACTTTAAAGGTCATCAAGTCTAACCTCTTCTCATCTTGAGGATTTTACAGATTGGATTCAACAAACTTAAAGGCTCTAGTATGGGCCAGGCAGTGTGCTAGAGTTAGAGATAAAAATGAAATAGCTCCTACACCCAGAGACTGAATCTTCTACTAGAAATGTCTCCGTGAATAGAGCAGCAGACCTGGAGTCATCTTCCTGAGTTCAAATCCCGCCTCAGACACTTACTAGATGTGTGACCTTGGGCTAGTCATTTCAACCTGTTTGCTTAAGTTTCATCCTCTGTAAAATGAGCTGGAGACAAACTATTCCCGTCTCTTTGCCAAGAAAACCCCCAAAGGGTCACAGTGTCTACTGGATGCTACTGACAATGACTAAACAAAGACAGAAGGGACTGAGGTAGGCTGGTTGGGATGGAATAGTTAGTAAAGTATATATTTATATACTGGAAGTAAGTGCATATATATAATATTTCTATATAGCAATAAATATATACAGTATATATGCATGTATATATGTGTGGATATTTATAGTTGTGTATATATCTATAATTATATGTTTATATAGTATATATAGTTGTGTATATGTGTATAATTTTATATATATGTAGATTTCTATAAACATAGAAGTATATATTTAAATAAATAAACTTTTATTTGGGGGGGTTAGGGGAATTGAGTGGGTTTTATTGATTTGTTTCTTAGTTTGTTTTTTGGACCAGGCTTTGGATTTTATTAATCCAAGTGAGAATATGCTTTTTCAGTAGCGCAGTGATACAGTAGAGAGAACTCTGGACCCAGAGTCGGATAAAAACTGAATTCAAATCCTACCTCATAAATGTACTAACTATGTGACCCTGGACAAGTCATTTAACCTCTTTTTGCCTCATTTTCTTCCCCTGTGAAAAAGAAATGATAACAACACCTTCCTAGGGTTGTTGTGGGCATCCAATGAAATAACATATGTAAAAAGTGCCTGGCACATAGTAGGAGCTTCATAAATATTTATTCTCTCTCCCTTCCCTTTACTAAAACAGGTCAGTAGATGTTCCCAAGCCTGGGATGGGGGTAGGAATACAAGCGATTTGGGTATTTCCAGGGCCTGTAATTCCATCCATATGGCTCCACCAGCCCAGATCTCAACCCCTCTGTTCCTTGGTAAATAGTGTGATGAGTTGCCATGTTAAAAACAAGGACGCCCCAAATCCCAAACCTAACGAACCTCTCCTAACTAAGCGCTCGCCTCCACTCGGTTTCTGAGTGTCTGCTCTTCCTATTGTAGAGTGCAAGCTTCCTGAGGGCAAGGACTTTCCCATCATGCCTTTCTAGCCTCCGGATCTTGGTCTATGCTTGTGAGATGCTCTCCTAATTTAAGTCATTTGCTTGTGCTCTATTCCAGGGGACATCCAAAGCACAAGGAGGCATTGGGGCAGGGCCTGAGCAAAGGACGATGGAGAACAAGAGTCCTTAACCATTACTGAGCCTCGGATCCCCCAGGACAGCCGAAAACTTGCTTCTCTGAATCGTGGTTTTAAACAGGAAATAAAAAGCAAATCTAGGATTATTAAAAAAAAAGCAATTATGGAGAAATCTAGCTATCAAAGTATTTAAAGAAAAGCAAACCAGGTGCAAGAACCCTCGGTCCGTGGTGTCAAAATCTCATTGCAGAAATAGATTTCACCCTACTGGGACTCCTGGTTTGTTTGGTTTCTTCTTCTGATGCTTGTCTCCAGCTTTCATTGTCAACATGTCCAATATTTCTAACATAACTTCATATGTGTGTATAAATGCCTGGTGTGTGTATATATGCACACATATGCATATCTACATATATATATATACATATATATTTATTCAATAATGCAACCTCTGTTGTTTGAGACATTGACTCTAACTAGAAATTTAAAAATGTATTGGTGGGGGTGGGGGGCAGCTAGGTAGCTCACTGAATGGAGAGTCAGACCCAGAGATGGGAGGTCCTGGTTTTAAATCTGGCCTTAGATACTTCCTAGCTGGGTGACCCTGGGCAAGTCACTTAACCCCCATTGCCTAGCCCTTACTGCTCTTCTGCCTTAGAACCAATATACATGATTTATTCTAAGACGGAAGGTGAGGGTTTAAAAAAAATCTTCCTTTTGTCTTAGAAATAATTGATAAAAAGTATTGATTCCCACGCGTCGGCCACAGGGGGTGGGAGGGAGGAAAAGAAAATGATCTTTGTCTTTAATGAAAAATGCATGGAAATGATCAAATAAAATACTATAAAATTAAAAAAAATAAATTAAAAAAATTAAAAAAAATTTTTAAAAAAGTATTGATTCCAAGGCAGAAGAGCCTAGCCCTTAAGCAACTAGGGTTAAGTGACTTGCCCAGGAAGTATCTGAGACCATATTTGAACCTAGAACCTCTCATCATGAGGGCTGGTTCTCTATCCACTGAATCATCTAGGTACCCCCAGGTACCATCTCTCTCTCTCTCTCTCTCTCTCTCTCTCTCTCTCTCTCTCTCTCTCTGTCTATCTATCTATCTACTTATTTATTTGTTTGTTTATTTATTTAAACCCTTACCTTCCATCTTGGAGTCAATACTGTGTATTGTTTCCAAGGCAAAAGAGTGATAAAGGCTAGGCAATTGGAGTCAAGTGACTTGCCCAGAGTCACATAGCTAGGAAGTATCTGAGGCCAGATCTGAATCCAGAACTTCCCATCTCTGGGCCTGACTCAATCTACTGAGCTACCCAGCTGCCCCCCAGGTGACATATTTAACAGATGAAGAAAATGTGCCTGGGGTCCCATAGCTAGCAATTATTTTAGGTGGGATTTGAACTCAGATCTTCCTGAGTCCAAGTCCCTGCTCTATCTGTTGTACCAATTAATTGCCATGGTATTGAAGCTAACAAAAGTTTGTTATCTGAAGTATTTGAACTGGAGCTGGCTCCTAAGAGTTTGAGTTTAAGTGGATTATTCAGATGTTTTGAAGATATCAAAAGGCATGCTTGGCATCTAGAGATCCCTGGTGACTGTTTACTAAATTTGACTTCCACCAAAGCCAATTCCCTCCAATCCTGCAAAGAAAGCAGTATCCCAGTTTCTTATAGGGACATGGATTATGGGCCTATTTTCTTTTTGCACAGTGACAAGGACATAAGGAAGAAAGCTATGTTATAATTTAAAAGTTGGAGCATTTGGGTTCTGGATAGGAATATCAATTTATTGATTAGGCTAGCATTTAACTAATAAAATGGTGGTCTATGATCCTCTTGATAATCAAAGACAAGGCAGTTCTTTCAAATGGGTGTATAAGTTTAATTTGGGGGCTCATTATTCAGTCCCTTCCCTGGACATCCCAAGCCATCTCTGATTGGTTAATAGTTTGAGGAGGTTGTCCATCAAGACTCAACCCCTCCCTACACCCCCTTCCATCCCATAGGTAATGTAATGTTGGGGGGAAGTCACACACCTATCAGGAAGAGCCTTATCTATTCATTAGGTTTTGAGGAGGAGAAACATTCCTTGGAGTTCTTAAGAATAAAGGAAATCTAAACATCAACAAACTGATCAGAGCCTCTAAGCTAGGACCCAGATTTAGGAATAACAGTATATAAAAAATAAGTTCTCACAGCTCCCTGATCTCTTTCTGGTAGCAGAGATGGGGATCAAAGTGGACGGCTATCCATTGATTGGGGACTACCTGAAAGAAAATGATGATCTATGAATACTGTGCAATATTATTGCATTGTGAGAAAGTATAGCTATAAGGGATTGTGAGAATCAGGGGAAGTTTTACATGAACTGAGGGTGAGTGAAGTAAGCAGGACCAAGAGATTAATATATCTGATATCTTCTACAATGCAGATGAAAAGTTCACTAACAGAAAGCTGAACTCTGAGCAAGTGAAAAACCAAAGAGCCTAGAAAGCAGATAGTGCAACTACAAGGTGGGGATGTAGACAAGGACAGAGTATTATGTCCGTTGTCAGAAAAAAAAACTGGGGGGGGGGATTTAAAAAGGGAGGGAAAGAGAGGAGGGAAGGAACTTAACTGACTCAAAAAATAAGAAGGGAACAAAAAGTGAGAGGGCAGAAAGGGAAGCATAATCAGGGTGGGGATTAGGGAGACTGATTAAAAACAAATCACTGGTTTAAAAGGATATAGCAAAAGAAGAAAGGGCAGAACTAGGAGAGGATATCAAAATGTTGGGGAATACACAAGTGGCAATCATAACTTTGAACGTGAATGGGATGAATTTATCCATAAAATGTAAACAAATAGCAGAGTGGATTAGAAACCAAAATCCTACCATATGTTGTCTACAAGAAACACACATGAGGCGGGTTGACATTCATAGGGTTAGAATTAAAGGTTGGAGCAAAATCTATTGGGCTTCAACTGAGAAAAAGAAGGCAGGAGTTGTAATCATGATATCTGACAAAGCCAAAGTAAAAATAGATCTGATTAAAAGATATAGGGAAAGTAATTAAATCCTGATAAAAGGCAGTATAGACAATGAGGAAATATCAGTAGTCAACATATATGCACCAAATAGTATAGCATCCAAATTTCTAAAGGAGAAACTAGTGGAGTTGAAGGAGGAAATAGAGAGTAAAACTATATTAGTGGGAGACCTGAACTTTCCCCCATCAAATCTATATAAATCAAACCAAAAAAGAAATAAGAAAGAGGTAAGAGATGTGAATGAAATCTTGGAAAAATTAGTTAATAGATATATGGAGAAAAATAAATAGGGACAAAAAGGAATACACTTTCTTTTCAGCAGCACATGGTACATTCACAAAGATTGACCATGTACTAAGGCATAAAAACATGGCACACAAGTGCAAAAAAGCAGAAATAAAAGCAACCTTTTCAGATCAAAATACAATAAAAGTAATAATTAGTAAGGGTAAGTAGAGAGTCAAATAAAAAATAATTGGAAATTAATTAATATGATTCTCCAAAATTGGTTAAAGAGAAAATCATAGAAACAATTAATAATTTCATTGAAGAAAATGACAATGATGAGACATCATTTCAAAATCCATGAGATGTAGCCAAAGCAGTACTCAGGGGGAAATTTATATCCTTGAGTTGATATATTAGCAAATTACGAGGGCAGAGGTCAATGAATTTGACATGCAAATCAAAAAAACTTGAAAGTGAACAAATTAAAAATCTTCAGGTGAAAATTAAATTAAAGATACTAAAAATTAAAGGAGAAATTAATAAAATCAAAAGTAAAAAACTATTGAATTAAATAAGACTAGAAGCTGGTATTTTGAAGGAAAAAAAAACAAATAAAATAGTCAAAGTACTGGTCAATCTAATAAAAGGAAAGAAGAAAACCAAATTAACAGTATCAAAGATGAAAAGGGAGACCTCACCTCTAATGAAGAGGAAATTAAGGTAATCATTAAAAACTATTTTGCCCAATTATATGGCAACAAATATGGCAATCTAGGTGATATGTATGAATATTTGCAAAAATATAAATTGCCTAGATTAATAGAAGAAGAAATAGAATACTTAAATAATCCTGTATCAGAAAAAGAAATTGAATGAGTCATCAAAGAACTTCCTAATAAAAAACCCCCAGGGCCTGATGGATTCAAAAGTGAATTCTATCATACATCCAAAGAACAACTAATCCCAATATTATATAAACTATTTGGGAGAATAAGCAAAGAAGGAGTTCTACCAAATTCCTTTTATGACACAAATATGGTACTGATTTCCAAAGCCAGGCAGGTCAAAAACAGAGAAATTAAACTATAGACCAATCTCCTTAAAAAACGTAGATGCAAAAATCTTAAATAGAACACTAGCAAAAAGACTCCAGGAAATGATCATGAGGGTTATTCATTATGATCAGGTGGGGTTTATACCAGGAATGCAAGGATAGTTCAATATTAGGAAAACCATTCACATAACTGACCATATCACCAAGCAAACCAACAAAAATCACATGATTATCTCAATAGATGCAGAAAAAGCCTTTGACAAAATACAACATTCATTCCTATTGAAAACACTAGAAAGTATAGGAATAGAAGGGCCTTTCCTAAAAATAATAAACAGTATCTATCTGAAACCATCAGCAAGCATCATCTGCAATGGGGATAAATTAGAAGCCTTCCCAATAAGATCAAGAGTGAAACAAGGATGCCCATTATCACCTCTACTATTTAACATTGTACTAGAAACACTAGCAGTAGCAATTAGAGAAGAAAAGGAAATTGAAGACATTAAAATAGGCAAAGAGGAGACCAAGCTATCACTCTTTACGGATGATATGATGGTCTACTTAAAGAACCCTAGAGAATCAACTAAAAAGCTAGTGGAAAAAAATCAACAACTTTAGCAAAGTTGCAGGATACAAAATAAACCAACATAAGTCATCAGCATTTCTATATATTTCCAACATATCTCAGCAGCAAAAATTAAAAAGAGAAATTCCATTTAAAATCACCCTAGACATAAGGGAAAAGACTTGTACAAAAATATTCATAGCCACACTATTTGTGGTGCTCATCCCTGATGAGCAATTCCACTGGATATAACATGTGTCATTGATCAGGACCTATTTCCATATTATTAATATTTGCACCAGGGTGATCGTTTAGAGTCTATATCCCCAATCATATCCCTATCGACCCATGCAATCAAGCAATTTTCAAATCAAGAAAGCAAAACTATTAATAAGCATATGAAAAAGTGTTCTAAATATCTTTTAATCAGAGAAATGCAAATCAAAACAACTCTGAGGTACCTCCTCACACCTAGCAGATTGGCTAACATGACAGCAAAGTAATGAATGCTGGAGGGGATGTGGCAAAGCTGGGACATTAATGCATTGCTGGTGGAGTTGTGAATTGATCCAACCATTCTGGAGGGTAATTTGGAACTATGCCCAAAGGACATTAAGTTAAAAGACTGCCTGCCCTTTGATCCAGCCATAGCACTGCTGGGTTTATACCCCAAAGAGATAATAAGGAAAAAGACTTGTACAAGAATATTCATAGCTGCACTCTTTTAGTGGCAAAAAATTGGAAAATGAGAGGATGCCCTTCAATTGGGGAATGGCTGAGCAAATTGTGGTATATGTTGGTGATGGAACACTATTGTGCTCAAAGGAACAAAGAACTAGAGGAATTCCAAATGAACTGGAATGACCTCCAGGAATTGATAAAGAATGAAAGAAGAACCTTTTAGGAGAACATTATACACAGAGACTGATAACACGGCGGTACAATTGAATGTAATGGGCTTCTCTACTAGCAGCAATGCAATGATCCAGAACAATTTGGAGGGATCTATGTGAAAGAACACTATCCACATCCAAAGGAAGAACTCTGGGAGTAGAAACACAGAAGAAAAACAACTGCTTGATTACATGGGTCGAGGGTAATATGATTGGGGATGTAGACTCTAATGAACATCCTAGTGCAAACATCAACAACATGGAAATGGGTTTTGATCAAGGACACATGTAAAACCCAGTGGAATTTGGCATTGGCTACAGGACAGGTTGGGGGAAGAGGAAGGAAAGAACATGACTCTTGTAACTAAGGGAAAATATTCTAAATTGACTAAATCAAATTTTCAACAACAACAACAAAAAAAAGAAATCAAAATTGGGGGCAGCTGGGTAGCTCAGTGGATTGAGAGCCAGGCCCAGAGATGGGAGGTCCTAGGTTCAAATTTGGCCTCAGATACTGGGACCCTGGGCAAGTCATTTAACACCCTTTGCCTAGCTCTTACCACTCTTCTTCCTTGGAACCAATACACATTATTGATTCTAAGACAAAAGGTAAGGGTTTAAAAAAATGAAAAAGAAATCAATATTATCAATAAGCACATGAAAAAGTGTTTTAAATCCCTCCTAATTAGAGAAACACAAATTAAAACAGCTCTGAGGTACCACTTCACAGCTAGCAGACTGGCCAATATGGAAAGTGATAAATGTTTGGACATTAATGCATTGCTGGTGGAGTTGTGAGTTGATCCAACCATTCTGGAAGGCAATTTGAAACTATGCCCAAAGGGCACTAAAAGACTGTCTGAGCTTTGATCCAGCCATAGCACTGCTGGGTCTGTACCCCAAAAGAGATCATAGGGAAAAAGACTTATAGCCATGCTCTTTGTGGTGGCAAAAAATTGGAAAATGAGGTGATGCCCTTCGATTTGGGAATGGCTGAACAAATTGTGGTATATGTTGGTAATGGGATACTATTGTGCTCCAAGGAATAATAAACTGGAGGAATTCCATGGAGACTGGAACGACCTCCAGAAATTGATGCAGAGTGAGAGGAGCAGAACCAGGAGAACCTTGTAACTGTGGTACAATCTAATTTAATAGACTTTTCTATTAGCAGCAATGCAATGATACAGGACAATCCAGAGGAACTTATGAAAAAGAACGCTATTCGCATCCAGAGAAAGAACTGTGGGAGCAGAAATGCAGAAGAAAAACATATGATCAATTGATCAGGTGGTTCAATGCAGATATGACGGGTTTGGATGTTAAAAGATCACTCTATTGCAAATATGAATAACATGGAAATAGATTTTAAACAATGATACATGTATGACCCAGTGGAATTGCTTGTCAGGTCTGGAAGTGGGGAGGAAAGAGGAGAGGGAAAAATCATGAATCATGTAGCCATGGGAAAAAAAATCTAAATTAATTTTAAAAAAAGAAACTGAAGTACTGTGGTTATGGGGGCACAAACTAAGCTAGTTATGAATTATGGTTGGATTATTAAATCAAACCATTAAAATAAAACCCTAGGCAATCAATACACATTTATTTAGTACCTATTATGCTCCAGGCATTGACTAAGCACTGGATATAAAAATATAAGCAAAAAGAGAGGCAGTCCTTGCCTCCAAGAAGCTTATGATCTATTTGGGGGAAGATGACACACAAAAGTAAACTGAAAAGAGGGAGGTAGGGGGAGAAGTATCTGACACAAGGAAGTAATGATGGAGAAGTCCAAAGGAAGAGCAATTAGGGAAGAGAGGGGAAAAGGCCAGGGTCTGAGTATACTCAGTTGGTATTAATCAAAATGAAAATGGAACCCAGAAGGATCTCACACATGTCTAGAGAAAATAGGCAAAATCATTGCAAGCTTAGAGTACTACCTGGTAGCTTACCCAAATATACCATTCTTCTTAATTCTTCCTACCTTGTCTCTTGGGGCATCTAGCTGGTGAAGTAAAGAGAGAACTGGGCCTGGAGTCAGGAAGACCCAAGTTCAAATCTGACCTCAGACATTTATTAGCTGTATGACCCTGGACAAGTCACTTAACCTGGTCTGCTTCAGTTTCCTCATCTGTAAAATGAGCTGGAGAAGGAAATGGCCAACTACTCCTGTGTCTGCCAAGAAAACCTTAATTGGGGTCACAAAGAATCAAACATGACTTCAACAACAACAACAACAAATCCACTTCTTATGAACAGGTAAAACACAGTGAAGTCATATATATTGCTTTCATGGTCTTCCCCTCTGACAAACAAGAGAGACAAGAAGGGATAGATAGAGAGCTGGCTATAAGCCAAAAAGACCCATGTTCTGCATCTCTCTTACATTGGCTGTATGAACTTGGACAAATCATTTAACATCTTGATTCTCTAAAGCCATGGTGGCAAACCTATAGCACGTATGCCAGAAGGGGCACTCAGAGCCCTCTCTGTGGGCACGTGCCATTGCCCCAGCACAGAGCTCACCACAGTTTGTTATTAGAAAGCCAAGGTGGACACAGGGCCAGGCTGCTACTTTCCCCCTCACCTGAGGACATTTCTCACATCACCTGCCCCTCTAAAAGGAGAACCAACACTGTACTAGAAGAGGCAATATGATCACATACAAGTATTTGCAAACTATATGTGGAATGAGTACAAGGTAAATGGAGGAGGAAAGAAGGCACTGGAGGTAGGGATATGAAGAGAGGCCTCAGGCAGAAGATGGGACTACTTCATATACTAGAAAAACAGGATTCTTTTTAAAAATATTTGTTTAATAATTTATTTGTTGGTTGATTACAATAAAAATTCCCAGATATCTCAGCCCCTCCCTCTCCTTTCTGCACTACAGAGAAGGCATCACCCCAAAAAAGATACATATGCATAAATTCTGTCTTTTGTGTTTCTTTTTATCAATTCTTTCTCTGGAGGTGGATGCTCTCAAGTTAATTTTCAAATATTAATTCTATAACTGCGAATGATGTTCTCTTGGTTCTACTCATTTCTCTCTTCGTTATTTCAGGTAGGTCTTTCCAAGTCTCTGAAATTAGTCTGCTCATCACTTCTTATGGCACAGTAGTATTTCATCAAAATGATATGCTATAACTTGTTTAGTCATTCCTCAATTGATGGACATTCCCTTGATTTCTTGCCTTTTGGCACCACAGAGAGAGCTGTTATAAATATTTTGGAACATAGAAATGTTTTCCTTTCCCCTGGATTTCCTTGGGAAATAGACCCAGCAATGGTATTGCTAAGGGTATATACTATTTTATGACTCTCTAGGCATAATCTCAAATTGTTCTCCAAAGTGGTTGGATTAGTTCACAGTTGTACCAACTGGGTATTAGTGTCCCCATTTTCTACATCCCCTGCAACATTTGTCATTTCATCTTTTATCTTTTAGCCAGTCTTATAGGTGTGATATACTTTGCTTTGATCTGATTTCAGGATTGTTTTGATTTGTGTTTCTCTAATCAGAAGTGATTTAGAACTTTTTTTTCCATGTACCTACATATGACTGATTTTTTTTCATTCAAAAACTGTCTGTTCAGGGGGGCAGCTGGGTGGCTCAGTGGATTGAGAGCCAGGCCTAGAGATGGGAGGTCCTGGGTTCAAATCTGATCTCAGACACTTCCCAGCTGTGTGACCCTGGGCAAGTCACTTAACCCCCATTGCCTAGCCCTTACCACTCTTCTGCCTTGGAGTCAATACACAGTAAAAAAACAAAACAAAACAAAACAAAACCAACTGTCTGTTCATATATTTTGACCATTTATCAGTTGGGGGATGGCTCTTGTTTTTCTGAATTTTTTCATAACCCTTACCTTCTATCTTAGAATCAATACTGTGTATTGGTTCCAAGGCAGAAGAATGGTAAGGACTAGGCAATGGGGGTCAAGTGACTTTCCCAGGGTCACACGGCAAGGAAGTATCTGAGGCCATATTTGAGTCTGGGACCTCTTGTCTCTAAACTTAGCTCTCAATCCACTGAGCCACCTAACTGTCCCCATCTCACTTGTTCTTATAAATTTGACGAGGTTCTCTATATGTTTTAGATATGAGATCTTTGAGAAATTTTCTAAAAAATTTTTACCTTCAATTTTCTGCTTTCCTTTTAATCTTGGCTACATTTGTTTCATTTGTATAAACCCTTTTAAATTTAATACAATTAATATTATCCACTTTATATCTCATAATGCTCTCTGTATTTCTTGCTCATTCATAAATTCATATCCTAGCCACAAATCTGATAAGTAAAATGTTCCCTCTTCTACTAATTTGCACACAATATGCCCCTTTATGTCTAGGTCATATATTCATTTTGATCTCATCTTAGTGAATGGTGTAAGATACTGGTCTATACCTAGTTTTTGCCAGACTACTTTCCAATCATCCCAGAAATGTTGCCAAATAGTGAGTTCTTATCAAAAAACTTAGATCAATACTTTTGACAAATACAAGGTGACTATAATCTTTACTGTTTGTTGTATGTCTATTCTGTTCCACTGATGTATCTTTCTATTTCTTAATAACAAATAGTTTTTATAATTACTACTTTATAATATAGTTTAAAATCTGATACTGCTAGACTTCTTTTTTTTACATTTTTTCATTAATTCTTTTGACATTGTTGATCTTTTATTCTTCTAAATGAAATTTGTTATTATTTTTCTAGTAAAGCAACTTTTTTTGTAATTTAATTGAGTTGGCATTGAATAAGCAGATTAGTTTGGGTAGGATTGTCACTTTAATTATATTGGCTCTGCCTGCCCATGGACATTTCTCCAGTTATTTAAATCTAATTTGACTTGTGAAAAAAGTGGTTTATGATTATGTTCATGTAGTTCTTGGGTTTGTTTTGGTAGGTATACTCCCAGGTAGTTTATTCTGTCTGAGATTATTTTAAATGGGATATTTCTTTCTATTTCTTCTTGTAGGGCTTTGTTAGTGATATATATAAAAATACTGATGATTTATATGGTTAATTTTCTATTCTGCTACTTTGCTAAAATTATTGATAGCTTCAACTAACTTTCTAGATGAATCTGTAGAATTTTCCACATATATCAACATGTCATCTACCAAATGAGATAGAAACCAAGATTCCAAGGGCCAGAGATGAGATGGGGGAGGGCGAAAAAGGCATGAAGATAAGTCAAACAAAGGACCTTAAAGACCCATATCTGACCATACCTAGAAGAAAACTCAAAGATTATCAAGTCCAAACCCAGCACTTTGCTTCTGAAGACATTGGACTCTAGAGAGGCTATCACTTATTCATGGTCACATAGCTAATTGTCATCAAGCCTTGGAACAAATTCCAGATCTCCTTCCTCACAATTTATTTTCCTTATTCCTTCATGGCCAAGATTTTCACAATGGTTCTACTGTCCCACTGAAGAAGCATCTGAGGAAGACGTATGCTGGAGAGTTGATTGTTAAACTTTCAATGTGAGCATTCGCATTGTGAAAATCGACAGGGCTTGCCTTACTTTTTTGTTGGTTGTCTAAATTGAAGAGAGTGATGAAGAGAATGTTAATAATGCAGATTAAACTCAATAGTGTGTCATGTTTACATTTTTTTCCGGAGAGCTGGTAGATATTTACTAGCACCTCAATACTTCCTAGAATGACATGATTATGCGATTAAACAAAGGCCCCCAGAATAAAATATGCCAGATAGAATCCTCTGACCAATTCATCATAATAAAACAATCTACCTCTTTGAAAACTCATGGGATCTTAAGTTGTGTCAGAAGAGACTTTATGAGACCTTATAGTATCTTTGTAAATGAGGAATAGATGAAATTACAAGTCCAAGGTCACACTGTATTAAGGGGAAGAGATGGGTTTGAATATGAGTCTCCTGATTCCATATCCATTGGTCTTTCCATTGATCCATTATTTTTCTGTGCATTTTGATTTTTTTAAAATGGAGTTCATGGAAATACCAGTTCAATACTATTACATAGATATGACAGGCAGCATTGCAGATGGGATAGACTCTTAGAAGACCTAGATTCAAATCCTTCCTCTGAAATTGGGATAATAATACCTATAATAATTTCCTTCCCCTGGTGATTGGGAAGATCAAATGGAAGTAATATACTATAAAGTTATTCAGGCACTTCAGTCATGTCCAACTCATTCTGACCCCATTTGGAGTTTCCTTGGCAAAGATACTGGAGTGGTTTGCCATTTCCTTTTTCAGGCCATTTTACAGATGAGGAAACTGAGGCCAACAGGGTGAAATGACTTGCTCAGGGTCACACAGCTACTAAGAGCCTGAGACCAGATTTGAACTCAGGAAAATGAGTCTTCCTAATTCCCAGCCCATTGCTCTATTCACTGTACCATATAGCTAACCTGTGCATTATATAGAGGAGAATATATTAGGCCAACTGCTCCAGAAATTATTCACTTTATTCCCTCACCACCTTCTTGCCAATTGTCTTGCTAGTACTAACCCCTTGCCATATCCCCTCCTCCCAAATTTCTAGCCCCAAGCAGCTAAGTATCATAGTAAGCTGAGCATTGGATTTGGGTCTGCGTGACTCTGAGCAAGTCCCTTAACCACTCCATGCCTCAGTTTCCTCATCAATAAAATTAGAATGATAATAATACCTACCTTTAAGGATTGTAAATGCTAGCTATTGTTATTATTAAATCAATAGACTGCTACCAAGGAAAGGCCACCAATCTATTCTCCTATTCATCTACTCACCATGCCCTTAATTTTCCAAACTAAGAAATTCTTCCTTGGCCACTACTCCCCAATATGTAATTTTTCTCCTTGAGGGCAGAGACTGTCTTTACTTTTGTTTTTTATGCCCGGTTCTTAGCACACAATAAAGAGTATAAAAATGTCATTTTATTCATTCACTTTGTAAATGTGGGCAATTAAATTTATATCTATATCTATATATATCAGACAGAGAGACACAGAGACAGGGAGACAGAGAGAGCACAAGCGCCATGAGGGCAAAGACCATCTCATTTTTGTCTTTATATCCTCTGGATCTGGTACAGTGCCAAAAAAATACTGAAAATGTATTTGTGGAATTGAATTAAAATGGAAATTGAAAGCAAATTGTGGTCTTGTTTTCTGAGGATCTAATTGGAGGCCCCAAAGGATGGGCTCCTATTCTTAGAATGGCAATGAGGCACATATGTAGAGACTGCAAATGGCAAAGGCAGAGATTACAACCACTGGTCCTCTTAAGTCCTTTCCATCTTTATTGAGCCCTCAGGAAGGTCCCTTTAGGAGTAGCTCCCTGCTGAGCTCCAGGTGAATTCTGGGCCTTTCTAGCCATGAAGTTCTTCTGAGGTTGCCTTGCTCACATTTCCTGGTACTAGAAATCACTTCTCTCTTGGAGTTACTATTTCCACACAACCATCTGTCTGCGTGTGTTCCTCTACTGCTGATCCTGTTTCTCTGATCCCAGCTGGGTGCAATGAATGTTAGTGAGCCACACTTTCTGTTGACATGAACAATGGAGCAAAGAGAGAGAGAGGAAGGGAGAGAGGCAGAGACAGAGAGACAGAAACAGATGAAGACAAAACCCCAAAGAGTTGGGGGGAATCAGAAGCAGAGAAGGAAGGAGAAGGAGGAAGAGAAGGGAGGGAGGAAGAGGGAGAGAGAATGAGAAAGACAAGAGAGAAGAGGGAGGGAGAGAAAGAGAGATGACAGGGAGAGGAGAGAGAGGGGGAAGAGAGAGAGAAGAGAAGAGAAGAGAAGAGAAGAGAAGAGAAGAGAAGAGAAGAGAAGAGAAGAGAAGAGAAGAGAAGAGAAGAGAAGAGAAGAGAAGAGAAGAGAAGAGAAGAGAAGAGAAGAGAAGAGAAGAGAAGAGAAGAGAAGAGAAGAGAAGAGAAGAGAAGAGAAGAGAGGAGAGAGAGACAGAGAGAGGGAGGGAGGGAGAGAGGGAGAGAGGGGGGAGAGAGAGAGAAGAGAAGAAAGGAGAGAGACAGAGAGAGGGAGGGAGAGAGGGAGAGAGAGGGGGGAGAGAGAGAGAAGAGAAGAGAAGAGAAGAGAAGAGAAGAGAAGAGAAGAGAAGAGAAGAGAAGAGAAGAGAAGAGAAGAGAAGAGAAGAGAAGAGAAGAGAAGAGAAGAGAAGAGAAGAGAAGAAAGGAGAGAGAGAGAGACAGAGAGAGGGAGGGAGGGAGAGAGGGAGAGAGGGGGGAGAGAGAGAGAAGAGAAGAAAGGAGAGAGACAGAGAGAGGGAGGGAGAGAGGGAGAGAGAGGGGGGAAAGAGAGAGGACAGGGAGGAGGAGAGAATGAAAGAGACAAGAGAGAAGAGGGAGGGGGAGAAAGAGAGATGACAGGGAGAGGAGAGAGAGAGAAGAGAGAGAAGAGAGAATAAAGGAGAGAGAGAAGAGAAGAAAGGAAAGAGAGAGAGAGAGAGAGGGAGGGAGGGAGGGAGGGAGAGAGGGAGAGAGGGAGAGAAAGAGGGAGAGAGGGAGGGAGGGAGAGAGAGAGGACAGGGAGAAGGAGAGAATGAGAGAGACAAGAGAGAAGAGGGAGGGGGAGAAAGAGATGACAAGGAAAGGAGAGAGAAGAGAGAAGAAAGGAGAGAGAGAGAGAGAGAGAGAGAGAGAGAGAGAGAGAGAGAGAGAGAGAGAGAGAAGAAAAGAAAGGAGAGAAGGAGGAAGGAGGTAGGAGAGAGGAGGGAGAGAAGGAGGAAGAAGGATAGATGAAGAGGGAGATGGAGATGAAGAAAAAGAGAGAGACTCTCTTCTCTCCACCTCTCACAGCTCCTTAACTAGATCTTGGATTCTTCTGCCTTTCTCTGGAGTCCCCAGAGACGGAGTCAGTTTATCTCACTCCTCCCTTCTTAATCCAAACCACAGAGCTTTGCACCTCGTGAAGGATGAGATTTAAGTCTCCATCTTGTCCATTGATGGATTCAGCTGCAGCATCCGGCCCTTCTACTATTGCTTGCACTGAAGAAAGCGAACAACTGCGTCCTCCCAGTCCACACACACGTGTCTCACTCAAACCACCGCACTCCAGTCAAGGAGCCAGAAGATACGCTGCCCAATCAAAGCAGAATCGGGCAAGCTCTTTGAAGGCCGGCCTGGTGCAGGCTTGGTCTTTGTCTCTGCATCCCCAGTGCTGAGCACAGTGACATAGTAAATGCTTGTCAGATTCAATAAAACCGAATTATTGGTAGTTTTGTGCAATGACAAAGGACACGAGGGCCGCATCCAGATGTTGGCAGCTGGCCTGCTTGGAGTCCACAGCTGTGCCTGTGGTTACCCTTTAGTGGAAATCAGCAAATGAAATTGTGACCCCTGAAAAACAGTGTTTCCCTCATTCAGCCTAAAAAGGAAATTATTACACTTCAGATTGTCATACAAAGGAAGAATAAAGAATGGTCTTATTAGGACTGCAATGACGCCGTCAGCAAATTCCTGCTTGTTATTGTTCTTCTCGCTCTCCAGGTCTTGGGCTCTCACATTCCTGGTGGGTGTATTTATTTTGGCTTCATAACAGGGTCACTTTAAGTATGAATTCATAGCTGGTTCTAATAGTTTATTTTTTTAAAATAACCCTTACTTTCTGTCTTGGTATTAATTCTAAGATAGCAGAGCAATAAGGGCTAGACAATCAGGGGTTAAGTGACTTGCCCAGGGTCATACAGCTAGAAAATATCTAGGACTTTTTAAACCCTTACCTTCCATCTGAGAATCACTTGTATGTATTGGTTCCAAGGCAGAAGAAAGGTAAGGGTTATGCAATCAGGGCTAAATGACTTGCCCAGGGTCACACAGCTAGGAAGAAGTGTCTGAGACCAGATTTGAACCCAGGACCTCCTGTCTGAGTTACCTAGCTGCCTGTCCCTCCTGCTTCTAGATCTTAACTGAGCCCAGATACCTCAGCAATATGCGCGAGTACTGACTGCTGTTTGCCAAATTCCAAGCTGGAAGGGACTTTAGAGTCTTCCTCTGTCAAATAAGGGAGTTGGGCTATTACTGATCTCTCTGGTCCTTGCCCTACTTATCAGCATAGGCTTGAATTCTTTCCTCGACTCTCCACTGCTCCCCCCACCACTAGAGATGGCAGCCCATTCAATGGAGAGTTTGAAACCAGGTCTTCATAGTTCCAAGTCTAGGGAAGTCTCCATTATGTGACACCGACTTCTCTGTTTCTGGGTGGTTTTTTTGGTCCTCAGTTGTTTTTTTTAGGAACTATTGACTAGCCACGACTTTCCTGGCCTCTACTTATAAAGCTGATTTTTAAAAGTAGAACTTTACATTCATTTTTACTAATAAAGATAATAAATAATAGCTAGAATTTATACATTATGTATCTATACTCTAAGGTTTACAAAGCACTTTATGTACATTATTTTATCTCATTATCACAATGATCCTCTGAATTTATAGGAACTGATTTGGAAACAGAGAGAGATTCAATGCCTGAGGCTGATGTAAGTGACTTACCTAGGGTCACTTGGCTATGTAAGAGTGAAGCAGGATTTGAACCCAGATTTTCCTCATGCCTCATGTAGCACTAACCAACAAAGCTGGTAATTTCCATCTTCTTGGATTCTGCCTCTAATTTTAGCCTGGTGAGATATATTTTATGTGGGTGGAAGGAATCTGAATTCTATCATCTGGCCCATCAACTATTCCTCCCAGCTTTGGGTCACTTGCAAATCTTCTAAGACATCTCCTATGCCTTCACCCAAGTCATCGAATTAAAAAGGTCAACAATCTAGGGCCTGGGATAGATCCCAGAAGCACTTCACTAAAGACCTCCCTCCAAGCTGTCATTTGGCCAACTGCAACCTAAAATAACTAATTATTTTACTTTATATATATATATATATATATATAATCTGAGATAACTGGGTTAACTTTTAGGTTCAGGTTGACAGTTTAGGGCCAGTAATATGGTTTGGGAAGGGTAGCCAAGCCCAGGGCAGGCAGAGCCAGACCCTGAGCTAATAAGCACAGGCTATATATATATACTGGACACTGGATAATTTGGATTTAATCCATAAGGGAAAGGTGAAAAAGGGATTTGGGATTATCTAATCACCAGATCTAATAATACCTGCAAAGGGATTTCTTCTTGGAGAATTCCCTACTCTACTTCTCCCCAACCCAAATCTACAATCCCTAATCTTAACTAACCCTCAACTATACCCCCCTCTGTTAGAATTAAGAAAAGGGTCTGTGTAAGGATTTGCTAAGGCCAGGGAAGGTCTTAGATCCAGATCCAGATTTGATCTCACAGTCTTTGTAGCTGGATCAGGTTCACCAGGCATAGCCTTGATGACAACCAGCAAAACAGGAAATCAAGAAAGGATAGACTTCAAGGAAACTGCAGCTGACACCTCCAGAGATTCTCCAGAGACCCCCCAACTGTCTTTCTCCCAGCCTAAACCCCTTCCAAAGTTCTAGAATCTTCCTGCTGGTCTCATGCCACTTCCCTGCAAAATGTCACCACTTTCCTTACAACAAAGCTCAACAGGAATCACAGAAAATCAGGGAATTTGGGAGTTGCAAGAGATGAGTCCAACTTAGGCCTGAAAGGAACCCCCCCCCCCCATCCAATCTTCCACAAGTGATTGTCAAGCCTTTTCTTGAATCCCTCCAAGGAGGGGGAAGGGGAGAACCACCAGCAGCCATGTCCACTTTGGCATGGCTCTCATTATTCTTGACATGAAATCAAAATGGCAAGTTTCCACCCATGGTTCTTGGTTCTGCTGATGCCTCTTCCACATGACAGCCCTTTGGATTCTTCCTCTAATGCTCAGATTTGACTAAACATGGCAGTTTACCATGTTGATTACGAGCAGACTCATCCTGGGGGAAACAGGTCATTGAAATGGTCTCCAGTCCTTCTAAGGGTGCATCATCTAGACTAATCTCTCTCCATCTGCTCCCAGTGATCACATGAGAGATATTATCTTATCCTTGTTAAAATCTAGGTTCCCAATTCTCCACTATGACCTTGACTTACCAGTCTGGTAACACTGACAAAAACGGAAATGAGGTTAATCCAGAATGACTTGCTGCTTTTCGGGAATCAGCCTACCAAGCCCCAAAGAATGACAATCCAGGGCTGGAAAGGATTTGTGGGTGTGGTAGTTTTTTAAAACCATTACCTTCTGTCTTAGAATCAGTACTGGGTATTAGTTCTAAGGCAGAAGAGTGGTAAGAGCTAGGCAATGGGGGTTAAGTGACTTGCCCAGGGTCACACAGCTGAGAAGTGTTTGAAGTCACATTTGAACCCAGGCCCTCCCATCTCTAGGCCTGGCTCTCCATCCACTGAGCCACCTAGTTGCCCCTGTAGGTGTAGTTGCTGAGGCAGTAGGAAGGAATCTTCAAAAACTGGTGGAGAATAGGAGAGTGTCCCCAGGATTGGAGAAAACCAATTGGGCTTTGAGTTTTCAAGTAGGTGGGACAAGGTGGACTCTTTCCACTTTGGGTTTTGGGAGCTTGATTTTAAGTATGAAAAGAGTCTAGATTTTACTCAAAATAATAAATATACATATCTCATTTTATTCTCCCAACGGGGCAACTATGAGTCTGTGGATGGAACACTAGGCTTGGAATCAAGAAGACTCATCTCCCTGAGTTCAAATCTGACCTCAGACATTTCCTAGCTATGTGACTCTGGGCAAGTCACTTCACCCATTGTCTCAGTTTCCTTATCTGTAAAAAGGAGCTGGAGAACAAAATGGCAAACCACTTCATTATCTTTGCCAAGAAAATCCCAAATGGGGTCATAAAGAATCAGACATGACTGAAAAATTCAACAACAGCTTTCCCAACAACCCTAGGAGGTGGGTGCTATTATTATCCCCCTCTTTCAGAAAAGAAAACTAAGATGGAAAGAATTTAAGTGACTTGCCCAGGGTCACAAAGACAGTAAGTGTTTGAGACAGAATTGAAGTTCAGATCTTGGTTCCAAAGCCAGCATTAAAATCACTGCATCCCTACTTGACTCTGGGTAGCTTTTTATTTTCTGCATTGTTGCCACATCCCAAGGAATTTCCCCTTCCCTTCCCCAAGAAAACTTTCCCTTGTATTAATACAAACTAACACATTGAGCATAGCTGACAGTATATTTCTTCATGTACTGCTACTGACAGAGTTCATGCTGTTTGCCCCCCAGCAGAATGCCAGCTTCTCAAGAGCAGCAGCTGGATTTTCTGTTTTCTTTGTATTCTCAGAGCCTCATGGGAGGCAGACGATAAATACTAGGAGAATTGACCTGGATCTACTAGAATAGAAAAAAAAATAGTAAAGCACATACACACGCACACACAAAGAAATTAAATAATCAATTAATAATAATTTAATTATGCCAGGCACTGCTTCATGCACTTTGGATACCAATACAATAAATGAAACTATCTCTACCTAAAAGAAGCTTAAATTCTAATGGTAGAAACAATTAGGATGCATCAAAGGGATGTGCTGGAGCTAGGTTGTACTGGATCATAAGAGCCACTTGTTAAATTTTCCTTGTGAACGTTTATGCCTCAGAAATTGTCAAATGCTACAAATCAGAACTTGATTTGTTGTTTCATTGGTTGTTTAGACTTAAAGGAGTGAAAGAGAAAATGTTAAAATTGGAGGAAAACTGAAAAGTGTGTCTTGCATTTTTTTAGAGAGTTAATTGTTAAAGCAGATATTAGCATATTTATAGCTGCTCTCTTTGTGGTGCCAAAAAATTGGAAAATGAGGGGATGCCCTTCAATTGGGGAATGGCTGGACAAATTGTGGTATCTGTTGGTGATGGAATACTATCGTGCTAAAAGGAATAATGAACTGGAGGGATTCCATGTGAACTGGAATGACCTCCAGGAAGTGATGCAGAGTGAAAGGAGCAGAACCAGAAGAATCTTATACACAGAGACTGATACACTGTGGCACAATCGAATGTAATGGACTTCTCTACTAGCAGCAATAAATAATCCAGGACAATTCTGAGGGACTTATGAGAAAGATACTATCCACATCCAGAGGAAGAACTGTGGGAGCGGAAACACAGAAGAAAAACAATTGCTTGATCACATGGGTCGATGGGGATATGATGGGGGATGAAGACTCTAAAAGATTATCCTAGTGCAATTATCAATAATATGAAAATAGGTCTTGATCAGTGATACATGTAAAACCCAGTGGAGTTGCTCATTGGCTACTGGGGAGGTGGGGGTGGGAGGAGGGGAGGGAAACAACATGAATCATGTAACTATGGAGAAATATTCTAAATTAATTAAATAAACAAAAAAACCTATTGTCAGCACCCTCCATTTATAAGTATATGCAAACTAAGTATAAATAAATGCAGTTATTAAATGCAAGGTAGTTTGAAAGAGGAGGCAGCTAGGTGGTTTAGTGGGTAGAATATCAAGCCCGGAGTCAGAAAGATTCATCTTCCTGAATTCAAATTTGGTTTCAGACATTTCCTAACTGTGTGACCCTGGGCAAGTCACTTAACTTGGGTCTCCTGAGTTTCCTTACCTGTAAAATGAGTTGGAGATGGAAATGACAAATCACTTCAGTATCTTTGCCAAGGAAACCCAAATGGGGTCATGAAGATTTGAACACAACTGAAGTGACTGAACAACAACAAGGTTTGAAAAAGAGGGTGCTAGCAGCTGAGGGGATCATGTAGAAGAGGGCACTTAATCTGAATTTCAACAGAGATTCTATGAAGCAGAGATGAGAAGGGAGCAGGCATTTTAGTACATGTCTGGTATAACCAGTGCAAAGATGGAAAGATGGAGTATGTGAGGACCAAAGAAATGCTCATTTTTGTCTGGACTGTGGAGTATAGGAAAGAGAGTAATATATAAGGAGCCTAGGGAGATGTGTGTGTGTGTGGGGGGTGTTCAGAATATATTTTGTGGGGAGTGAAAAAATCAAGGAACTGCCTTGATGCAGTGAGTGCCCAGTTCAAGTTAGATAACTGGACCTTTTTCTTTCTATTGGGAGGAAATGGATGCATTCATTGCAAAAAGGCTTTGAATAAACATTTTTCTGGTGACTAGGATCAGATTAATCTGATTAATCTGGGTCTTCCAGGAACAGTAGACATTTAATTTAGAATTCTGATATGTGGTGCAAACTGGTCATCTCTGTTAGGTTGCTTTGCACATGATACTTAAGAAATGTTAGTGAGTCAGGTTGGATTTTTTTATTCTTTGATGCAGTTTAGAGATCATAACATCTGACAATGACTG
Source organism: Monodelphis domestica (assembly GCF_027887165.1). Taxonomy (NCBI): domain Eukaryota; kingdom Metazoa; phylum Chordata; class Mammalia; order Didelphimorphia; family Didelphidae; genus Monodelphis; species Monodelphis domestica. Next base: position 402,818,660 of record NC_077230.1, on the reverse strand, counting down.
GCAGTTTAATGCAGTGGAAAGATTGCTGCCTCCCCAGAGTCAGGGGATCTGGGTTTGACTCCCAAGTCTGTTACTGACTCCCTGAGTAATCATAGGCAAATCTAACTCCTCACAGGGCCTTTGTTTCCTCTGAAAAATGAAGGGATTGGACTCAATGATCTTTAGGGTTTATTCTTGCTCCAAATCGACAGTCCTATGAGACCACAGAGCCTATTGTGTGCATTCTGTACAATGGAAATTTCTCTTCTTGTTTTTCTGAAAGTTGAGGCATAAAAATATTAAGGCCTATTTTTCCTTTATTGAGATAGTTGAGTATTATTAAATTGCCCTTAAATAATCTCGACTGCCAAGTTGAGTCTCTCCCACGACCTCCTTCAATTCTTTACCATTCAGTCTCACTTTGAAAAGCTTCCAAAATAAGCAACCATTAATTTTTTTTCCTGTTCATTCTAGTCTTCTATGGGCTTTATATTTACAAATGTAAATAAAGTCAAATCTCAATTATCCCTTTAAAAAAATGCCCTGCCAAAGTCCAAGTATGTAGTGTCTACAATATTTTCTTTATCTACTAGACTAATAACCCATCATAAAAAATGAGATTAGTCTGGTATGAATTCATTCATTCATTCAGTAAACATTTATTAACCTCCTGTTATGTCAGGCAATGTACTAGGGGAGGGAGACACAAAGAGAAAAACAAAACCCTCCCTGAGCTCAGGAAGTCAATATTCTACTAGGGGATATAGATTCCCATAAAATGGGTGCAAAGTAATCTCAGAGATGAGGGAAATCATAATAAATGGGGGGAATGGGAATCAGAAAAGGTCTCATTTCCAAAAATGGGGAGAAAGGCAAATAAACATTACTATTTCTTTAAAAAAATTTTAATTGATCTCATTTACTTTTTATATCACTGACATTTGTCAATATATCCTTCTCTATTCCCTTATAACAAATCATTTAAAAATAACAAGAGAAAAAATGAACCAAACAATTCTCCAGAAACAGCAAACATATTTTTAAAATTCTAACATATATTATTTTGGACACCATTGTTTCTTTTTCTTTTTTAAATTCTTACCTTCTGTCTTAGTATCAATTCTAAGACAGAACAGCAAGGGCAAGGCAATCAGGGTTAAATGACTTGCCTAGGGTCAGTTTCCTCATCTGTAAAATGAGTTGAAGAAGGAACTGGACAACCATTCCAATGTCTTTGCCTAGAAAACTCCCAATGGGGACATAAAGAATCAGACATGAATGAACAGCAACAACAACTAACTGATGATGGCTTTTGGTTATTCCTTTTGGAGCCAACCAGAGCATATCAAATCCCTCTTTTACATGAAAATCTTTCAAACATTTAAAGGCTATTGTGACTCTCTAAATCAAGGATTCTTAATTTTTTCCGGTGTCCAGGACCCCTTTCTCCAAAAGTCTATGGAATTCCTCAGCATCATGTCTTTAAATGCATAAATTAAAATACAGAGGAGTACAAAGGAAATCATTCTTATCAAAATATTTTTCCCACTCAAATCTATTCCTAATCCTGAAATCTATCTATGGATCACTCAAAGAAACAAACCCCAGCCTAAGAACTCTTGCTCTAAATCTTCTCTAGTTTAGGTAAATATTTCCTTTAACCAATCCTCATATGAGATGGTCTTAAAGCCCCTTAGTATCCCAGCCACCCAACTCTGGATGCTTTCCAGCTTATGTCCTTCTTAAAATATGTTGCTCAAAAATGAACCCAATATTCAAGATGAGATTTGATTAAGGCAGAGTACAGAAGACCCCTCTTACCTTCCTAGGGCTGGATATTGTGCCTCTCTTAATGTAGTCCAAGATGACATTGGGTTTTAAACTCAGGTCTTCTTGACCTTGAGTATAAAACTCTATCCATTGTGCCACCTAGCTGCCTCTAAAACTAATTTATACGCTCTGAGTATTGTTGTTCAGTCGTGTCTGACTCTTTGTGACCCCATCTAGGGGTTTTCTAGGCAGTGGTTTACCATTTCCTTATCCATATCATTTTTATAGATAAAGAAATAGAGGGCAACAAGGTTAAGTGACTTGCCCAGGATCATTCCACAAATGTCTGAAACAGGATTTGAACTCAGGTCTTCCTGACTCCAGGTTTAACCCTCTACCTGCTGTTCCACCTAGCTGCTCCATCCTATGAGACCATATATAGAAGAAGGTATTTACTGGTAGCTCCAAAACCTGATGAAATCCAGTCTAACTCAAGAGACAAGTAATGGCAAACTGAGAAATGCTTGATATACAGTTATCCATATTTTCTCACATAAGACTGAAGCAAAGCTATAAACATATCCAAAAGAATAGGAACTTTTTTTTAGTTAAACTCTTTTTATTCTGATCTTAGTCATTCAAAAAAATTATATTTTCATTGAAGTAGTAGAATGCCAAACAGGATTCTAAATGAAGCCAGGAATTTCCATTTAACGCTCCTTGTTTTATTTTTCTTAATTATATAATAATTTCTATAGGTTACTTTGAAAATGTCCTGCTTGTCCGTGTACTCTTCTTCTTCCTCCTCTTCCTCTTCCTTCTTCCTCTTCCCCTTCCCGTTCCCGGTTCCCCGATTCCCCTGACCCCTTCCCCTTCCCCTTCCCCTTCCCCTTCCCCTTCCCCTTCCCCTTCCCCTCCTTCTCCTTCCTTCTTCTCTTCTTCTTCTCTTCCCTTCTTCTTCTTCTTCTTCTTCTTCTTCTTCTTCTTCTTCTTCTTCTTCTTCTTCTTCTTCTTCTTCTTCTTCTTCTTCTTCTTCTTCTTCTTCTTCTTCTTCTCTTCCTTCTTCTTCATTCTTCTTCTTCTTTCTTCTTCTTCTTCTTCTTCTTCTTCTTCTTCTTCTTCTTCTTCTTCTTCTTCTTCTTCTTCTTCTTCTTCTTCTTCTTCTTCTTCTTCTTCTTCTTCTTCTTCTTCTTCTTCTTCTTCTTTCTCAGTTCCAAAGACTAAAAGTTAAAAAGACTTGGGCAAATGGGGTTAAGTGATTTGCCCAGGGTCACACAGCTAGAAAGTGTTTGAGATCAGATTTGAACCCAGGATCTCTCATCTCCAGGCCCT